>NC_140973.1:63923935-64031435 GCF_056783735.1 Eptatretus burgeri
TTAAGGAGTATTTGAAAGCTCGGAAATGTTTGCATCAAAACTCCGTTATCTGAACACATTCCTCAAGGAATTTAAACACTTCCCACAGCTTGCGGAGAGTGAAGGACGAAACTTGTCTTCTTTCTCTCACCATTATCACAATAACACTCCGCAGGATCAACATTGTTAATTCACAGAATTTATAAAACAAGCCCTCAAACCTCTAACACACACACACACACGTTATGTTATCGGGAATTAATTAAAGAGTTAACCTGTCGGTTTGAAAACGTTTAATAAAACGAATTTCTTTACTTTTTCTTTTTGTTCTTTTTCCACCTTTATAAACTTTTCCTCAAACTGTTACACAATGAAGGAAACACACAAACACAAGAACATGATCATTTACTGTTAAATGTATTTCTTTAAATCATGGTCATGTTATTGGTGCATCGTCACATTCAAAGTTTGCTTTGAAGAAAACGACCTTTGAACTTGGCAGCGGAATTAGAGAACAAAAGGTGGGTTTGTATAAAACTTGGGGCTCAGGTTTCCACAAGTTGGTGACATGCACTTACATGAGGAATGGACACAAAGTATTTCAACTATGTTACACACCAGGACATCCAACCCCTAATCTGTCGCACAAATGTCTGCTCCTGCACAAAAGGTCATTGTTTCGTTGAGCAAACCGAAGGGCATGATGTAAACGAGGACACCACGCCATGATCTACCACCTGGTGAATGGTGGAGGATCAGTCTGTTGAGACAACCATTTCATCACGTGACGAGTCATTCATTTCAGACCAGCCAAGATCCCATCCCATCAGTTCAACCTTGAGAGAATCTTCCATCACTTGCTGCTACTACTACTATTATATACAGTACTACCATGACTATATAATACTATTACTACTACAGTATTACATACGGATGATACTACGACTACGATTACTCCAACTGCATGAATGGCTCCAATTATTCCCACCTCTGTCGGATTGGCAGAACAATCTTTGTCCCAAGTCTTTCACGAACCGGCTGACCAGGCCTGCTTCTCGACTGCAGGTGATTTCGGCAGGAATTATTAATTTATTCAGGTTGCCGGTGATAGCTCACCTACTCTTCACCAAAGACACACTGGGATGCCCAATGATTACCAACCACAAGTGCCGCTAATAGACGTCCTTCTGATGGACTGTGAACGCAATTCACGCCTGAACGCGAAACAACAGGATGACAGTTTGTACCTACAGTAGGTCGGGATTCGAACCTAGGCTAGAGAGCTCACCTCTAGGTTTCCGTGATAACCCTAAGGAATGGTAACCATCCTTAAAAAGACCGACATGAAGTTCCTTCCTGAAGAAGCGTTGCAAAATTCGTCTTTTTTTGACATTTATCTGAAGCTCATGGAAGAGTTTGTACATACATCACATGTGGGGGAAGACAGCAGGAGACATCAGTGTACTTTAACATGAATTACATGGACATTAACACACATATGGCAGATGGGATTTGAATCTGGGATGTTTCAGATCATGAGCCAGGAGTTCAGATGGGAACACCATAACAGGTCAACCTGGATCTAGCCATTCTCTATAGTCAGTGTAAGATGCAACAAGCAACAAGATGTAGCTAATTGTATGAGTAAGCGTTTTCGGGTTATCATGTAGACAGAGACTAAAACAAAAGACAAACAACACAGAACGCCAACAAAAGAATGTAATTAGTCACAAAGCTCTTCTTGGGAGGTGAAACGTAAGCTCTGAAAGCAATGAAGTTTCTTGACTTTGAAGACCACCCGGGAGAAGGGAGGAAACTCAATAAAAGCAAAAGAAAGAACTAGCGAAAAAGCTCCCTCGCACATTCGGAATACCAAAGGAAAGGATAGATCCTCAAAGAACATGGAAGAGCCATGGTGATGAGTGAGATGCAGTGATTGGAGACAATGCAGGTGAAGAGTTTAGATGGGAACACGACACGGAGCCAGCACAGCAGATCATGATGGTTGATGTGGAACATCTTTGGAATGTGGACAAGTTTTCTCAGTCACCCAGGAGATTGCTACTCTTGGTTTGGTTGTAATCATTCCAAGGATTGCTCCTCTTGGAAAAAGACCTCCACTGTTAATCCATCCAGTTATGTGTCAAAATTGAGAATAATGTTCCTTACTGTAAGTATTAGAAGATTGGGGGTTGGAACTTGGCAGGGTACCCTAGAGTGGGTCCGAATCCAGACAACTATACACTAGGGTGGTCCAAAAGATAAAAACTTCGGAATCCATTGCTCCACAAGCTTGCCCTTGTTCCATGGGGATAACTGATTACACATCTAAATTTTTGGCTCAATGTAACAATATTTTGGAGGTCGTTTAAAATTTTAACATTTTTTTTCGAGTCTGCACCTTCTTCTCTGTCCTCCGCAAACTAATAGTAAGGAAACAAACCAAATCATGTGATATGTTTAATTCAGAACTGGAAACCACTCAAAATTTGGCACGAATGTTTCCTGCATCTAGTGGAATGAGGATAGCCATGTGGCGCAGGAATTCTGTAACTTTAATTTTTTTTTTTACCACATAGACATGGACCACCTTACTGCATGCACACTGTCACCCTGGTGTCTCACATGCAGCGTGAGGCCTCAATGTGTGAACGGAGCATCGACAGGAGGTTAAGCTGGAGGACCCATCTGCAAGCACTGGTCGTTGTTTGATGTTAAAGATCCCACGGTCTCTTTCACAAAGAGTAGGTGAGGCATCGCCGACACCTTGAACGAATTATAAATTCCTCCCTTGACTGACTGCAAAGAAGGCAACAACCAACCCGCCCGGCACAACCAAACTGCCTGGCACAACGCTCGCCAAGGGTTGACTCCTTGGTAACACCAACGCTCTGTAGATGATGACGTTGATGACGACGATGATAATTCCTCAATTGTACAATTAATTACAAAGGCCTTACATGCACCTGGGTTTCACCTTTCCCAGTATCTCTCCACAATGATAAATCTCATGTTGCTGACATTTCAATTGAGCTTCGGTGTGAAGTGTCTTGTAACAACTAGAGAGTCCATAGAACACGATACCCCACACAGTGTGCAGGTGTATATATATATATATATACACTGTACTTCAATTTTAATAAAATAATGCTTTTAAATAAACTCCGTGAGTTCAGTGCTACTGAAGCAGCCTTACACACTGTAACAAGACAACGTTGAGTCAGTTGAGGACATGGAGGTTTTATTGATCACTGCAGAACACCGTCAATTAGCATCGTAGATTGGCATATGGCGGCCTCTTCTTCACCCCGATACTGCACCCTCTCACGTGCCATGCCCTCTCACGCAATATATCGATATACAACATGGTTCTTGGAAGTATTATGAAGGCAATTTGTGTTCTCGGTGTTCAAGTGTATAATTCAACTTAAATAAAGGTTTAAGAGGTTTAAAGGCATATAAATAAATAAATTCCTGGTTTTACCGCCGGTTTATCCGGTGTCTATCACAGTGCCTTCAGAAAGTATTCACACCCCTTGACTTTTGTCACATCACAGCCTGAATTTATAATGGATTGAATTAAAAAAATTTGTCACCGATCTACAGAAAATACACCATAATGACAAAGTGAAAACATGTTTTTGGAAATTTTTACAAATTAATCAAAAATGAAAAGCTGAAATATCAACAAGTATTCAACACCCTGAGTCAATACTTTGTAGAAGCGCCTTTGGCAGTGATTACAGCTTCGAGTCTTCTTGGGTATGTGTGTATCAGCTTTGCACATCTGCATTTGGGGATTTTCTCCCATTCTTCCTTGTAGATTTACTCAAGCTCTGTAAAGTTGGATGTGGAGCATCTGTGAACAGCAATTTTCAAGTCTTTCAACAGATTCTCAATGGGATTCAAGTCTGGGCTTTAGCCAGGCCACTCAAGGACTTTCATGTTCTTGTTCTGAAGCCATTCCAGTGTTGCTTTGGCTGTATGCTTCAAGTCATTGTTCTGTTGGAACGTAAATCTTCGCCATAGTCGAAGATATTTTGCACTCTGAAGCAGGTTCTCCTCAAGGATCTGCCTACATTTGGCTCAGTCACCCAGAGTATGAGGGAGGAAAGTGAAATATTTAATTCAGCGACAAAAAAGTTTAAATTTAATCCATTTTAAATTCAGGTTGTAACACAACAAAATGTGAAAAAAGTCGAGGGGTGTGAATACTTTCTGAAGGTACTGTGATAGACACCAGATAAACAGGTGGTAAACCCTGGAATCAATTTATTTATACAGCTTTAAACTTCTTAAACCTTTATTTAAACTGAATAGTATACTTGAACACGAGAACACAAATCGCCTTCATAATATTTCAAATTCTTTGACAAATCAACAAGGCTGTGTTCCTTGCACCCATGTTGGACACATTTGGTGCAGGTCATGGTCATCTTTTGGTCTTTCACTTCACATCACAGATATACTCGCCAGAACTGTTTTGCAAATTTGGTACCGAGCCATAAACACGTAAAACAGGAAGAAATAAAAACACAAAAGGTTACCTGTTCTCCAGTGATCAATAAAACCTCCATCTCCTAAACTGACTCAACGTCGTCTTATTAGTGTAATCATTGACGCAACAACACTGCGCAAGCCACCACAACATGAGAACGGTTAAACTGTACAATCAAAGGCTACATAGTACAAGCCACCACACTACAGCAATGGTTATAATTAAAAGGCAGCACACATTGTAAGTGGTGACTGTACAAGTGAATTCCCCGCAGTTGTTGCCATTTAATTGAGCTGATTAAGAAATTGCAACATTGCGGTGCTTCTTGACAAAGCAAAATCGAATAAGACGTTTTCACGGCCAAAGGAAGAAAGAGGGAAAACAGTGAACAATGAAAGGCCGAGCTTGTTCGTTGAAAACCTCTCTCGCCCAGTAAGAGGAATTCTCACAAGATTTAGAGTTATGGCCTATGGCAGCTTACACAATTACAGCCAAGTTTCCACCTCGTGCACTTCCTGACCCCAGAGTTTAATTCTGTCTAAGATCAATTTTGTGCTTTTGAAGGGCCATGCTTTGTGTGTGTTCAAAAGGGTGGTGGGGGATTTAAGAGGACGAGCTGAGTGAGAGGGAGTCTCCTTTTTTTAAAGAGCTTGTTCTGACGGCCCTCCGTTAACAGTCGGAATGCAAACGAACACCTGTAAACTTGCAGGAACTCGAGCTGCCATGAACACTGGATCTGTTGTTCTGATGTAAGACTAAATGTAATGAATTTGGTTTTCCTCTGTGACACGAAAGCATGCTCGAACCCTTTTTGATCGACGTCAAAATGGTCAACGATGTTCACCAACGCCAGTGGTCTCGTCGTGGAGACATTCCAATATCATCCCCATAGTTTTGGCTTCAAATTCAACTGCAGACACAATTAAGGATTTGGTTTCTCAGATCCTGGAAATTGAACCGGCCTCAGAGGAATTGCTCTCAGAATCCAAGCTCACTCGGCTCAATGACCTTCATGGAGGTCTACCGGTGTCATGGCAGTCCACACCTCATGGTTGCTCGTAATGTACTCATATGCCATGCCCTGAAGTACTACCGATGAAAATGCAGTGCTGCCTAATATTTCCCAGCCTCACTTCAAAGAGAATAAAGCAGAAGAACTGGAACATGGCCTCCGATGTGCAGCATAACTGCATTTGTGAGAAAATATTGAGTTTGGACTGGCTCATTTATCACAGGTAGAAGCATGCTTGCACAGGTCCACTCAGTCTTTTGTGATTTCGTTCGAAAAACTTATGGAATAGCAATAAAACCTTAAACATTCCAAGCATGAATTTACTTGCATTGTATTTCTTCCAAAAACAACCTCGGTCCGATGCAACATCATCTATGACAGTGGTTGGAAGACCATTAAAAACAAATAACTACTGAAAATAATCTTAACAATCGACTAGATTTTAAAGCTTCAAAAGTGTACTTTTCTGATTTTACGAACCTCAGTGGAAACTTAGGCCAAAAAAACAGGACAAAGAATGTCAAGAAACGCCATCACATGAGGGGAGAGGCAATTCTCCTCCTCCTTTGTGTGAAGCACAAGGCTGTGAATGGCAACATTGGCTGGGGGGCACAGCTATGCCACTAATGCAATGCCCATTACTAGTTCACTGATACTCATTTTGCTGACCTCAGAAGGATGAACCGGCTGAGTCAACCCTACCTGGTGTTAATTGAACACCCTGACAGGGCCTTGAACTTAGGACGCACTTAAGACCCGAGGATCCTAAGCCATTAATCCAACACCAGGCCTGGAAGAAGCAATGATGCAACAAGTATGGTATATGGATTGAACTAGAATGTTCAAATGATCACGTTCTACAAATTAAATGAGAGAGGAAATTGCGTTGCATATTCGAGATTACCTTTTCTCAAAAATGAAAGTAGTGTTGTGATTATGGGGGTGTATGAACTGATTTAATCGTACAGATAGGATTGTGTGGTCCGTGGATGGGTAGAAGCACCTCAATGTACATGTCAGAGAATCAGTCAGCTGAAGTGTTACGTGTCACCACATGAGGGGTGATGCGGTGTTAATTAGCTAAGGGAGTATAAATGAGTTCCCTTGCACGTGATTACCGTCTGTTTATAGTCCAAGCCAGGCCATAAGCTCGGGACAGAGTCCCTGAAACAATAACAGAACCCACCCCCCCCCCTCCCGGGTTTGGAGGTGAGGAGGCCACGTCCCGGCGGCGGAGGAGACGGAGGATAAGAAACAGAGGAGGATTGAAGGCGGAGAGTGTCTGCTTGGCGAGGGGGCTTTGGAGAGAGCAGATCTAGCAGGGTGGAGTTCACATCTTGAGAATATCGACCAGGGTGGAGTTCACGTCGAGAGCCGATCGAGCAGGGTGGAGTTCACGTCTAAAGAATATCGAGCAGGGTGGAGTTCACATCCAGAAAATATTGAGCAGGGTGGAGTTCACATCTTGAGAATATCGACCAGGGTGGAGTTCACGTCTGGAGCCGATCGAGCAGGGTGGAGTTCACATCTCGAGAATATCGAGCAGGGTGGAGTTCACGTCGAGAGAATATCGAGCAGGGTGGAGTTCACGTCGAGAGAATATCGAGCAGGGTGGAGTTCACGTCTGGAGAATATCGACCAGGGTGGAGTTCACGTCTTGAGAATATCGAGCAGGGTGGAGTTCACGTCTGGAGAATATCGAGCAGGGTGGAGTTCACGTCTTAAGAATATCGAGCAGGGTGGAGTTCACGTCTTAAGAATATCGAGCAGGGTGGAGTTCACATCTTGAGAATATCGACCAGGGTGGAGTTCACGTCTGGAGCCGATCGAGCAGGGTGGAGTTCACATCTCGAGAATATCGAGCAGGGTGGAGTTCACGTCGAGAGAATATCGAGCAGGGTGGAGTTCACGTCTGGAGAATATCGAGCAGGGTGGAGTTCACGTCTGGAGAATATCGACCAGGGTGGAGTTCACGTCTGGAGAATATCGAGCAGGGTGGAGTTCACGTCTGGAGAATATCGAGCAGGGTGGAGTTCACGTCTGGAGAATATCGAGCAGGGTGGAGTTCACGTCTTAAGAATATCGAGCAGGGTGGAGTTCACGTCTTAAGAATATCGAGCAGGGTGGAGTTCACATCTTGAGAATATCGACCAGGGTGGAGTTCACGTCTGGAGCCGATCGAGCAGGGTGGAGTTCACATCTCGAGAATATCGAGCAGGGTGGAGTTCACGTCGAGAGAACATCGACCAGGGTGGAGTTCACGTCTTGAGAATATCGACCAGGGTGGAGTTCACGTCTGGAGCCGATCGAGCAGGGTGGAGTTCACATCTCGAGAATATCGAGCAGGGTGGAGTTCACGTCGAGAGAATATCGAGCAGGGTGGAGTTCACGTCTGGAGAATATTGACCAGGGCAGAGTACACGTCTGGAGAATATCGAACAGGGCAGAGTACACGTCTCGAGCCGATCTAGCAGGGTGGAGTTCACATCTTGAGAATATCGACCAGGGTGGAGTTCACATCTTGAGAATATCGACCAGGGTGGAGTTCACATCGAGAGCCGATCGAGCAGGGTGGAGTTCACGTCTGGAGAATATTGAGCAGGGTGGAGTTCACGTCTTGAGAATATCGAGCAGGGTGGAGTTCACATCTTGAGAATATCGACCAGGGTGGAGTTCACGTCTGGAGCCGATCGAGCAGGGTGGAGTTCACATCTCGAGAATATCGAGCAGGGTGGAGTTCACGTCGAGAGAATATCGAGCAGGGTGGAGTTCACGTCGAGAGAATATCGAGCAGGGTGGAGTTCACGTCGAGAGAATATCGAGCAGGGTGGAGTTCACGTCTGGAGAATATCGACCAGGGTGGAGTTCACGTCTGGAGAATATCGAGCAGGGTGGAGTTCACGTCTTGAGAATATCGAGCAGGGTGGAGTTCACATCTTGAGAATATCGACCAGGGTGGAGTTCACATCTTGAGAATATCGACCAGGGTGGAGTTCACGTCTGGAGCCGATCGGGCAGGGTGGAGTTCACATCTCGAGCAGGGTGGAGTTCACATCTAGAGAATATCGAGCAGGGTGGAGTTCACGTCTCGAGAATATCGAGCAGGGTGGAGTTCACATCTAGAGAATATCGAGCAGGGTGGAGTTCATGTCTCGAGAATATCGAGCAGGGTGGAGTTCACATCTTGAGAATATCGAGCAGGGTGGAGTTCATGTCTGGATAATATCGAGCAGGGTGGAGTTCACGTCTAGAGAATATCGAGCAGGGTGGAGTTTACGTCTCGAGAATAGAGCAGGGTGGAGTTCACGTCTCGAGAATATCGAGCAGGGTGGAGTTCTCGTCTCGAGAATATCGAACAGGGTGGAGTTCACATCTCGAGAATATCAAGGAGGTGCTGGTCAGATTTTCGTATCTCGGGTTTGGAAAGCTACTTCAAGGGAAGCGTGATTCTGCCTGTGTGTGCACGTGGATGGTGGAGGCACCTTCCTCCCGGGTTCGACAAGAGACTGCACCATTTTGTTTGCAAGTACATGTGCCGGACGAAGCTCCCCAACACCAGATCGACGAGGGCCAGCCCTTGGCCAGGCTGAGTACCAGTGTATTTAAAAAAAAGGGGGGGTGTTATTTTCGTTTGTCACCCTTTGTCTGTGTGTGCGATGCCTCGATCATAGGAGTTATTTTTTAAATTTGTTACATTATTGTCCTTATAATCTTCATTATTATCCTTATAAATATTTGTTTCATTAAATGTATTCCTTTCTAAAGAAACCACATTTTGTGCATTTGTAGTGGGGTTTGCGGATCAAACCCCCTCGCCATGTCCTTCCATTCCATCCTAAGAACTCCTCCGCCTGCTGATGCCCTCACTGGCCTCTGTCATCATCCCCTATACCATTCGAGCATCCGCTAAAATCCATGTCAATGAGCGTGTCTGCCTCCGAGGAATAAGGACCACTCGACCGTCCCGGAAGATTGGCCGGTGTAAACTGCCTGGCCACCACGAATTTAGGTAGTGGGATTCGAACCCCAGCACCCCAACGACAACTGTTGACAGGAGCGGGATTCGAACCCGGCCACCTCCACGACAGTATTTTTAGTTGCAACTTTTTAACCACAAGCTACTTGATGCTCTAACCGACACACAAATTGGTGGTGTTAGCCACCTCACCCCCCCCCCCAAAAAAAAAGCTTAAAACATCTCCATACTGATGAGCAGTAAGGACAAAACGATTACTCTGGCATGTTTATATCATAATATAAATATAAATTTAAGAAAATATAATATAAGATCATGAAATGTCATGTGATGCAACTACAAATTCTCCAACCTCAAGGTGGTGTGTTAAATAAATCTTCCCATTGTCTCACTTCCCTAACTGCAGTTGTCAAAGTTTATCAAAAAAACGGAATGGGATGATAAACTCGAGGTCGGCACACTCTCCTTTGAGCTGTGTTGCTTGGGTTTGAATCCCGACCAAGCTGTCATCCTGTTCTTTCACATTCAGACATTAATCAATGTGTGCACGGTCCATCAGAAGGACGTTAAGCTGAATGACTAGTCTACCAGCAGTAGTTGTTTGTGATCATTAGCCGTTCCATGGTGTCCTTAGTGAAGAGAAGATGAGCTATCACTGGCACCTTGAATAAATTAAAAATTCCTGCCCAACTCACCTCCAGTCGAAGAGCAGGCCTGGTCAGCCAGTTCGTGAAAGACAAGGGGCAAAGATGTTCTCCTGTCAACCCGGTTGGTCTGAAATGAAAGACTATTCATCACCATTGAGAGATAGGGCAAAAAACAATATATAGCATGACATTTCAAAACGTTGTGGACAGATCCGGATGAAACTTGGTGGGAGGTTGTTTAGTTGATAAGAACAAGCCAATTAGATTTTGGTTCAAGTCGAGATCCAGATCTGGCCTATCAGTGGGATACAAAACATAAACTGTTCAGTCTGGTGGAGGTATGCCCTCGACTGAGTACTGTTCTAGGAAATTTATATTGTTCCCTCCACCACCAAAGGTGGTGGAGTCTATGTTTCACCCATTTGTTACTTGCAAAATGGAAGACGAGCAAGTATACTGAAACACAAAAGAAACTTACCACCTTTTAAACCTTCAAATATCAACAATAACACTGCGTGTAGTAAATGTGTGAACTTATTTGTGGACAATAGTGTCCTCACTGTCAGAAAACGGTCACGGATGGTCACTTGAACCTTCAATGGTCACTTCATAGCACAGCTGTTGAACAGCCGCTTTGACTGTCAATGATTAGCCAAGGGGTACGGGATGATTTTAATGAGCTGCACGTGATGTCTTGATATTGGCTTTAAAAAGGCCAGTGCAAAATGGGCATTTCAATCAACATGCCACGATTGTCAAGGGATCAACGGCAGTGTGCCTTGGGCATACTGCAAGGCGGATTGAGCTACCGTGAGGTGGCACGTCGCCTTGGCTGTTCACACCAGACGATTATCTTGATGTACTGTATATACTAACAGGAAAAAGTTCCTGTGGATCATTTACACCGATGTGAAATGAGAAATGAAAGCAAGCACATCACTTTAATTGATCATATCAATATCAAGTGTTTGATAAACATGAACTCGACATGAAACATGAAATTTTGAAAAAAATTTACCCCATCACGTTGGCCTGGCATGATTGTTTATTTCCCTATAACTTTGTAATAACATTTTTTTGTTGCATGATCTTTCATATACAATGTGCTTTAAAGAAAGGGTAAAATATATTCCTGTGTGTTTTTTTTATTCAGGATTAGGGGAAATTTATTTTTAAAATTTTACCCCAAGAATGCATTCGCGGGTCTTTTGGGACCCGGTTTAGCATTCAAGTTGTTGTAAAAAGAACACCAATAAAATGTCATTTTCTTTATTGTTGTTATTATTATTATTATTTAATTATTACATTCTCACTCCCCCTCCCCCCTTTATTGAGCAGTGCTGTGTGTGTGATGTATTCCAATGTACCTTCCACATCCTTTGACCCATGGGGCTCAAACTTGGCACGAATAATGTTTACTCCCCCAGAATTGTTTTGCGCTTTGCACCACTCATAAGTGTGGGGGTGGAGGGGGGGGAGGAAAAAAAAAAAAGAGGCATTCCAATGACATTTATTGCCAGAAACACACAAATACAAAAGCATTTTGAATTTTTTTTTTTCATCGATGGTATTTAGTGCAAAAAATAAGACTGTGTTCCTTGCACCCATGTTGGGCACATTTGGTGCAGGCAATGGTCATCGTTTGGTCTTTTACATCACATCACAGATACTCACCAGAACCGTTTTACAAATTTGGTACTGAGTTATAAGCATGTAAAACAGGTAGAAATAAAAACACAAAAGGTTACTTTTGTCAAAATAATTGACGTGCTGATCCGCTTTCAAAGTTGGAAAAACAAAACAAGAAATTGATAGAAACTCAGGTTGCAATTTAAACCAGAGTTGGTGTCAAAGCCACCCAATGCTCGCCTGTTTATACATTTATCATTTTTAAAAGACTAGTCGAATAATTAATATATTTTTAGAAAGCATTGCAGTGAAGTATAATTATAAAGCAATATATGTATTTGTATATTGTAATCAGTAACAAGAGCGCAAGTGAGCACAATATACGCCATAACAAGAAGGTATATACAGAATTGTGCTACAACATGGAAAACAGCATCCTGGTTGCCATGGCAACCACTTTTGATGACGAATGTATGTCGCGACACACCCTCTCCACAGTCTGTACCTATGTACCAAATATGAAACGTGAAAGTTGAAAACTTTGGGAGTTAGAGTGCCGACAGGAACGGATGGAAAACAGCATCCTGGTTGCCATGGCAACCACTTTAGATGACGAACGTATGTCATGACACATCGTCTCTGCAGTCTACAGGTGGACAAACGAACGTATGTTGCGACACACCGTCTCCACAGTCTGTACCTATGTACCAAATATAAAACGTGAAAGTTGAAAACTTTGGGAGTTAGAGTGCGGACAGGAATGGACGGACAGACAGACAGACAGACAGACGGACGACCGGTATCACATAATACGCCCCGATATATATATATATATATATATATATATACATATATATATATATATACATATATATATACATATACATATACATACATATATATATATACACACATATATATATATATATATATATACACACATATATATATATATATATATATATATATATATATATATATATATATATATATATATATATACATATACATATATAAATCGGGCGTATAAAAAATAGTGTGGTCAATAAAAACATGAGGAAGGAAAAAATAACTTGCATGAAAAACTTTAACATTTTCACGCTCACGCTCACGCTGGGGGTATCGCTATCGCTCTCTGTTCTTCGAACAGGCGAGCGAAAAACGAGATGGAGAAGGTCCACAAAGCATTGGAAATGAGATGAATACGTCACTCACAAGTTGTGTGATGTAGCTCTGGGTTTATAAACCAAGCTGCTTTTAGCCATTCACATGCAAATTAGGAATTGCTAAATCTCCTGCAAGGTATTCCATTCTCATGCAAATTAGGGTAGTCATTGTTCTGTCGATGTATTATGTGTTTGAGTGAAAAAAAACAAAACAAAACACACATCCTGGAATATGTATTGTTGCGGGGCCGGGACGTCGGCCAACGAGCTGGACCACCAGATGGAGCAGTAGAGTCGGCTCGACTGATCGCCCGGAATTCAGATTGTCACCCCGGATAAGTCCGGAGTTGACGGTTCCTTTGTTTTGGACCGTGAAGGGTCAATATTTCCACCATGTGGTACAGGGTTATTTGCCAAATCTTCAAAATACCTCGAGACCACGTGGCGATCTACCGAGTCTTCACACCCTCGACGGAAACGAGCCGCTTAGCGCGCTCGTTCCGTGTGCGATTCCGAGCGGTTTAATCGCCGAGAACCGCCGGTCCCGATTGTCCCGTTACAATGGCCACGGTAGTGGCCTTGCTAATTTTCCCCAGCACTGACACGCTCAGTCAATGAAAGAATTGATGTGAACGAGCTGAAAACATTTAACAATCGGGGGTTTATTTATACAACAATAATAGGGGGGGATTAGGGAAGCACGTGAGGCAGAGCTATACCGAATATAAGATATGCAAGTATATACAGCAAAGGCACTTGTACAGTTCACGACTTACGGACTGGCGCCACAAACACACATACGCACACACATCCAAATAATTGGACCGAAAGGTCTTTATTTGGACCTCCAGCCCAGAGGACAGCCGGCTGAAGATCAGGGTTGATCGGCCCTGGGCGATCAGGGTAGATCGGCCAGGCTACTACCTGGCCGCGAGCATGCGGCTGGGCGTCCACTCCTTCTCGGGGGCTCCGGTCGCCGAAGGACGGGCCAGCGCAGCCGAACCCGGCTGAGGTGAGACGAGGTGGTGTCCAAGCTCGCGACCATGCGGAGCAGGAGGAAGAAGATGACGGCGACAACCAAGCCCAGTCTGGCAGGCTCCAGAGAGTCCTGAGACTCCTCCTTGTAAGGATCCCCTGCTCCTTTTATCTTCCCCGGCGCGCTCGCTTTTTGCAGGCATTCGTTTCGCCATCATAGGGCGTGGCTCAGCCCCTCCCCCACTTGGCGCTTTTTCCAATTGATACGGTGGGTGGGGGCTTAACCTTTCCCCTACTAAGCGCGCGGGGGACGCCGGGAGCTGAGGGTCTCCACTTGGTGTTCGGGGGGGGGGTGGGAGTTGACCTCTTCCCTACTAAGCGCGCGGGGGATGCCGGGAGCTGAGGGTTTCCCCTCTGCAGCATGTCCGCAACCAACGGTCATTTTGTTGCTGATGTTGAAGATGAGGTTTTCCTAAAATAAATCACAGCGCATTTACATTGATTTACCCATTAGACAAGGGAAAGGAAGCTATCTATAAAACACATACTTACCGAGATATCTGTGCTCAAGGACCTGAATGTTGAGCGTGCTCATGGCTTCCAGATTCGTAACAGTATTACCCTTTATTTGAAGGATATATGAAAGGTCATGCAAACATACATTTTTACAAAGTTGCAGAGAAACAAACAAAATTATGCTGGGCCCACACACGAAAGACCTAGGAACGCATTCTTGGGGTAAAATTTTTTAAATGAATTCACCCCTCCATCCTGAAAGAGAAAAACAACCAAAACACACACACGGAAACATATATGAAAGATCATGCAAATAAACGTTTTTATTGCAAAGTTACAGCGAAAATAAAGCACAATGTGATGGGGCAAAAAATTTAAAAATAACCACCCCCCCCCCCCCGATCCCTGCCAATCCTGAACGAAAAAAAAAATAATAATTTTTTTTAACCCCACAGTGACATTCATCACCCTTCCCTCACAGCATGAATGAAGAATTATGCATAAAAACATTTTTTATAACAAAGTTATAGTGTAACAGACAAAAAAAGCTTGGGCCAGGTCGAAAAGGACCCACAAATGCATTAAAAGGGTAGAATTTAAAAATAAATTCCCCCCCCCCAACCTGAATGGAAAAAATCCAAAACACACACACACACACACACACACACACACACACGCGTGCGAACATGTATTACCCTTTTGTTGGGCTTTTTATGAAAGATCATGCATAGAAATTTTTTATAACAAAATTTTCGTGGAACAAAAATGATGCAGGTCTCAAAAGACCCACAGAAGCATCAAATTGTTCAGGGAAAGGAGATGAAATGATCCCGTTGAGTGCCACACGTTGGCTACGAGAGTAGAGGAAGTCAGGAAGCCATGTGTGGAGTTGGCCTTGGATGCCATAGGCAGAGAGTTTGGAGAGTAAGGCAGGATGCCAGACTGTATCAAAAAACACGAGATATGTCCAGACAGACGGCTCTGATCTCATGTCTGACATTGAGGGCCTCCATCCATTGTTGGAAGAGTGGAAGCAGCATGTCCAAGGTGGAGTAACCTGGTTTGAAACAAAATTAGTGATGTGAGATAAGGTTGTTGGAGAAAAGGAGGGATTTCATATCAACTGCGATGATGGATTCCATGACATTGCTGAAGATTGGAAGTAAGCTAATCGGTTTGTAGTTGATAGGATCCATTTTTTCACCTTTTTATATAATGCAGTGATGTTGGCTGATTTCCAAGCAGATGGAAGATGATTATAGCTAATGATAGGGTGAAAAGGGCAGAGAGAGGATGTGACCCCATTAGAATGCTTTAAACCCTTTCATCCCCTTGAACTCTTTAGACCCCTTCGACCTGTAATTACTGTTGGAACATACACCCTCGACCTTTAGACACCTTAGACCTATTGAGACACTTACTTTTAGACCCATTAAGACCCTTTTAGACTCCTGAAGAACCATTAGACACTCTTTAGACACTTAGATTCCTCAGCCCCTCACTACTATTGGAAAATACCCTTTCGAATTCGATCTTTCTACCCCTTTAGACCTCTTCAACCGTTATACCCTTTAACGGTACAACAGACCTCTGGTAGCTTGTACATGTTGCTGCGTTTGAACCTGGGGAGTAACTGCTGAAATCTATCTGTCCAGGTTCTTCCCGACATCTTCGTTCTTTGTTCCTTTCACATTTCTTTCTAATTTTTATTTTATTTTTACGATTATCTTTATTCACTCCAACTCTTGCATTTTCTTCTTTCATCTCTTTTATTCTGTATTCCTCTCTTTCATCATCTGTCTCTCTAATAGTGGGGCAACTTCGCTAAATATAGCATAACAATTGTGCATTTTGTGAGGAAAGCACCAAATTTGGCACACTAGTAGCCTTTTATGAACAGATTTGGATATTGAGCCATCTCAAATTCAGCCGCTGATGGCTGTGGCAGCCATTTTCCACTGCCATCAAAAATTTTGAGATGGCCCAATATCCAAATCTGTTCATAATATGATAGGCTACTAGTGTGCCAAATTTGGTGCTTTCCTCACAAAATGCACAATTGTTATGCTAAGTTGCCCCACTATAAGCAGAAGTGAATTCTTGCAGGAATTATTTCTATAAGGCTCATTTGGCTGTGCATGGATGGGTTGAGGGTCGTGGAGTAGCGGCTGAAACCCGAATCCTATCCAGGTTCCTCCTGATGACTCAATCTTTGCTCTTTACTTCTTCGGGTTCCTTCTTGGTCGACTGTTTATTTCCACCACTTGGACACCTATTAGAGGTGCAAAGGGTGTAACCCTTTAAACCTGTTAGACACACACCATACAAACATATAGTCTTCTTGCAATACACAAACCTACTTTTTTTTCTTTCAACAGGTAATGCACAATCTCCACCCACCCAGAGGCTATCCCATGGTAGATTTTAAAGAGAGTCGTCCATTATGTGCTGCTAAAGGTCCTGTCACACCTTGACGATTTAGCCAGCGTATGCCTGAAATTTGGCTAAAACGCTGGCACACGTCGAATACGTTATGGGTAAGTTTGTATACGTTAAGAGCATGCTGGCATACATCGTAGTACGCTGGCTTTTTTTCGTAGTACGCTGGCATACGTCTTTGTACGCTGGCATACGTCGTAGTACGCCGAGGTGTTAGACAAATTTTCCATGCTTGAAATTTTTCGACGTATGCCAGCGTATGACTCACACGTTCCGCATAATGCTGGCCATAAGTTGGAGGCACGTTACGCGATCGTTGACACACGTCGACACACGTTACTTGTAAGTTACTCATCAGTCGAAACACGTCGAGGTAATGTTTAGCGTACCCGAAACTTATTTCTAACCTATGAGTAACGTGTTGTAGACATGTTACGCGATCGTTGACACACGTCACTTGTACATTACTCATAAGTCGAAACACGTCAATGTAATGGTTAGCGTCAGTGTTCCAGACTCCCTGGTTTTTTTTTTCTTTGGTATGATGGTGATGTTAACACTTCGATTTCTAGTGCGGTTATAATATAATATAATTAATAGGCTGCCGCTCAATGATTTAAATCTTGACATGTTTCGATTTATGAGTAACGTACAAGTAACGTGTGTCAACGATCGCGTAACGTGCCTACAACTTATGCCAGCGTATGCGGAACGTGTGTCATACGCCGAGTACGTCGAGAAATTTTCAACATGCTGAAAATTTCTCGACGTACTCGTCGTATGACGACATATGCCAGCGTACTACGACGTATGCCAGCGTGCTCTTAATGTATACAAAACTTACCCATAACGTATTCGACGTGTGCCAGCTTGGTTCAGCAAATTTTTCATACGTCGGCATACGCTGGCTAAAACGTCAAGGTGTGACAGCGGCTTCACACTTCGATGTCTAGTGCGGTTATGATTTGAATCGTCGAGCAGCAGCCTATTAATAGCCTACGCCACGTGATCGTCGGCGATACGCTGCCGCGCTATGCATAAGTTAGACTATCAATGGGCATAGGTTGTGAACGCCGACAACACGCTCGGCATTCGTTGGTATAACTTATCTATATGTGATTGAAACGTTCTGTGTACGTTACTAATACGTTATGCAGACGTCCAACACGTTATTATACGCCCAAAACTTAAAAAAAACATCAATAGTTCAGCGTACGCCAGCGTTTTACATACATTTTGAGACCTTGCCATACGCTGGCTAAAACGTCAAGGTGTGACAGGGCCCTAAGCTGACCAAATTGCATTCATTGGGGATTCTTAAAAGTGGACAAGACACAGACGTGATCGGCCAAATGACCTATATTTCTGCTTTAACGTATGTTGTGGTTGTGGCACGAGTTGAGAAAAACATATTTGTTATCAGGAGATCTGCTGTCTACTAAATACATTGCCACAATTATTTGTTTGTTCCATTTTTACATTTTTCTGCAGAAGATTTGGGCTCATTGAAGAGTGAGGTGATGGAGACTAAAAAGGTGACAGACTGACAGTGGGACCACAGTTGGACACAACAAGCAAGGGAATAAACGAACAGGGAAATAGGGGAGAGAGTGGAGAGAGTGGATGGAGGAAACATAGTAACCTGCAAGTAAGGGGACTGGGATATGTGGGGTCAATGGGGGTAGAAAAAGATCATGGGTAGAAATGGGGATGGTTCACAGGTGGTGGCTCACCTGCTTGAATCCTGGGAGGGACGAGTGCAATGGAACAGACTCAGGAAAACAATTCCACAGGAAAGGAAAGTGGAAAGCAGTACAAACGGGTGGAAAGTAGAACAAAAGAGCTGAGGTGCGCAGTAAGCCAGGATTTGGGGAGTTTCACTAGGATTTGCTAGTTGCTAACATTGTCCAGTTTGTTTATAAAGCTTTGCCTACGTGGAAACAAAAGTATTTATTTTGCGCTCACTCCAGAACGTATTTCAGCTTAATCATTCCCCTTTTATAGCTATGCTTAAACTGAAATCTCAAAGTTGGATCAAGGTTCAGCGGCTGTTGCCTTCCCTCCAAAGACACGTTGATGGCCCTCATCTGGCCTTCCCTCTCTACCACCCACCCACTGTAAGTCTGGCGTTGGCTGAACGGTTAAGGAGGCTGGCTTAAGATCTTAGGGTCTTGAGTTTGAGCCACTATTGTGTCATTGAAATAACACCAGGTGGGTCGACTCAGCTTGTCATTCTTCCGAGATCAGCAAAATGAGTACCAGCTTACTGGTAACATCAGCAGCACAGCACATCCAGAAAATTATGCAACTAGCAGCCACAGGCTGCATACGAAACAACAACAACCCCCCAACCCACTGGCTGAGTGTCACCCGTTTACACTGTCACAAGGTCTTTGAAGTTATACATCCGCAGGTCCGTCACACTTTTCCCCAATTAATTTGTTGCTTGCAGAATAGTAGTGTGGGAACATTGAGGAGCACATGAAGAATCATAACGGTTTCGATAAAACACTTTTATGTGTTGCTTCTCATGTCCGAGAGTGCATTCTCGGCACACTCCGACACGAGTAAACGCAAGTGTGGGTTTCCTTTGAACTTTGGAATGATACTTTTTTATGGAAATAATAAATGGAACTCTTTTTTTGTTGTTCTTAAAGATGACCTCATTTTATTTCAAGCACACATGTGTCCACTTTAGGTCTCCTTGGCACGGACTTTAAATTTTCCTGAAAAGTCATGCATGCTTCAAGTTGACTTGCGATTTTAAACCCATTCAAGTAAGATCACGACAATGTCAGAGGCAAAAGCAAAGTATCTGATTGTCAAAGTATTTGATATAATTTTCTTTTGCAGTGACATCAGACTCCTTGTACAAGAAATCACACATGGGGCAAGAACAATGGTCGAGGATGGAAAAATTCAACACAATATGGGATTTCAACCTGGAATCGCCTATATCCCAAATTGTTATGTGCTCAGAATGATGGAAACACCAAACAAGCCAAAAAAAAGAGATCACCAAAGGAAAACGACTTGGCAAAGAAAATTAGAATAACCCGGCATGAGCACGATGATCTTTGCACCATCTTTTGTGACCTACATATATACTATATCTCTCATGAATGAAGACGTTTGTGCAGTTTATTTATTTATTTTGGTGTACAAAAAAAAGTTACGGAACAGACAGACACAGACATGATTGCAAAACCCTGCCTCCCACTGTGTGGGAGACGTGCTAAGCAGATAACAGTGAAGTGGCTGGAGGATAGGAGGATGAGGATGAGCGAAAACTAAAATGAGAGCTGACAAACAAAATAGAAGAGATGAGATTGACACCTCTCAGGGAAAGACCATAACTATACAGGATATCAAACAACGGATAACAATACTAGTTAGGAAAACCAACAGAGCACTCAAGAGAATGGTACCAAAATCATCCCCTGAAAGGAACTCGACACCGTGAGCTTTGCAGCGGCACTGCTCATTCAAGAAAAAGTAACAGGAAAAGCAAACCAGCACCTACAGACAGAAACCAAGCACCACCATGGAAACGGAGACGGGATACACAAAGGGAGCAACTGAGAAAGGAAACAGAATAAATACAACAATTTTAAAGGGGAAATCGAAGCTAAAAGCTAATGAGGAGAATAAAAAAAAAACCAAAAACAAATATAAAATTGAAAACCAAGACCGAGAAGTAATGGTTGCTGAAAGCAAACTAAAAATATAAATGATGGAAAGGAATTTTTTATTTTATTTTAAATAACACCAGGTCAAGAAAAGAAGAAAACAAAACCACATGTTTGAAAATAACCCAAAAATATTCTACTGTGAACTCGGGAAACAAGATCAAAATATATCAAGTTCCCCTGAGAAAGATAAACTTGAAAATTGCTGGAAAGGAATGTGTGAGGACCCAAAATAATGCAATAAAGAGGCAGATTGGATCCAAGACTTGGAGGAAAAAAAACAACATCAAAGCGAAATCCCCCCAGTGATAATTAATGAGAAATTTTTTTTTTTTAAACAATTTGCAAAAATGCTAAACTTTAAAAGCTCAGGCTCGGATGGAATTCCAAACTTCTGGCTCCAGCAACGAGATGCTCTACACAATCACTACACTTAAGCATTCAAATAAATTATCCAAGAGGAAAAGGTAATGAATGAGTGGTTCACAGAAGGTAACACCTTCTTCTTTTTGTTCTTCTTTAACAGCCATCATTATCTCACCTTTTTTGTGGGGTCAGCCGGGAGAAACTTGGCCCGAGTCTTCACCCACCAGCTGGCTCGGCCTGACGTTCAACTAGTTATTGGCAGGAATTTGTAATTTGGCCATGGTGCCAGTGATAGCTCATCTATTCTTCATGAAGAACACCATGGGATCTTTAACATCCACCAATGAATGCTTGCAGATGGGACACCCGTTCATTAGCCATCCGAGGGACGGCACACACATTGATAAATCACCCTGCCTGTGCAACGCTGGACTGACAGTTTATAGCTGGGTCAGGAATTTAACCTATGATGGACGGTTTAGAGGTGAGTGTGCGTACCACGAGGCCATCCTGTCAGCCACAGTAGGTAATACCTTCCTCATCCCAAAATCTGAAAAAAAGACAACTACCTTACGAATATCGACCAATAACATCTCTACCACCAAAATACAAACTTCTGATGGGAGTACTCAAAGAAATTATACACCAACCTGACACAAATATGCCTAGAGGCAGAACAGAAGGGATGCAAGAGAGAACCCGATAGATTGATAGACCATTGACTACTAAACAAGGTCATACCCAAAAACTATAAAACGAGAAGAACCAAATTGTCCACAGTCTGGATAGATGACAAAAATGCTTTTGGTAGTGTTCCACATTCATGGATGACAAAATGCATGCAATTGTACAAAATCAACCCCCAAATAATCAAACTTATTGAAAAACCAATGGAGCTTTGGAATACTACATTGATATTACAGTATTCGGAAGGAAAGATCAAAATAACAAGGGGGTTATGAAGATATGACGCAGGATCTTTCAGGGAGACAGCCTTTCGCTCCTCCTATTTTGACTGGCACTGGACCCATTGAGAAACCTCATTAACTGGAACGGCACATGTAGAGTGAATAGTCTCACCTCTGAACAAAACTTCTGGTAACAGCAACTAGATGCTCTACACAATCACCTTCATTCTGAACAAAAAAAAAACACGTGACTTTTTTAGCCAACTGATATTATGCCCCATATACCCGTATCATCCATGTACCCTATTATTTCACGTATTTTCTTGGCATGGGGTATGAACATCATAAATTCAATTTTTCACTCACATTGTCATATATCAAATATATAAAGTTTCAGAGTTTTGGAGAAGGATTTCAATTCAACCAATTATGGCAGGATTACCAATTCACCAATCCATCCATACCCTGTGGAGAGCCTAAGCAGTCTCCTAGTCTATTGGGCACAATCCTGGACAGGTAGCCACTCTGACACAAGATACCAGCAAGCTGGTACTCATTTTGCCAACATCAAAAGGATGACAGGCAGAGTCAACCCCACCTGGTATTAATTCAACAACTGAGCAGGATCCTAAGCCCACCACCCTAACCATTAAGCCAACACCAGGCATACTTCAACAATGACATCATCGTTATCATCCTATATACCCCATGGCGAGTTGATAACACATGCAAAGTTTCAATTTTTTTGTTCAGCAGTTTTGGAGAAAATGATGTCCAATTTTTTTCTTTTAAACCAATATGGCTGCCATACCATGTGAACTGTGATGTCAGAGTTAGCAAAAAAAATTATCCATGGAGAATCCCTTGTATGTTTAAAGTTTTGCATCGATTAGACATGTGGTTGCAGAGAAAAACATTGTAAAGCGAAAATACACACACACACAGACACACACACACACACACACACACACACACACTGCAATGGTCTCACATCCACTTCAGGGTGAGACTAATGAGCAAGGACATGGATACACCCTCACATCCAATAGGAGAACATCCAAAGAGACAGGGAAGGTGACACATATACTGTACAAGGATGATCTAAAACTCTTTGAACCAAACGACAAAAAATTGCAGACCTCCTCAAATTAGTGAAACGGTACTCTGATGACATTCAAATGGAATTTGCTTTGATAAGTGTGCTAAGTACACATTTGAACAAAGTAAACCAACAAAAATGGATCACATAAAAATCCACCTCAACACAACAACACAGGAACTAGACAACAAAACATCTTACAAATACCTTGGTGTTGAAGAGTATCCTGGAACGACCTGCGTGTCCCGATTCTTGAATATGAATGCTCCGGTCAATTTAACCAACACTTGCAGAGTTTAAAATAGCTTTTTCCATATTTAAAAAAACTAGAAATGCGTCTGTAAAAACCGTGCCTTGTCCACAAAAAACACACGGCCCACCAGACAGGGCAGCGCCGCTCTCGCCCACTTATAGCGAGGATTACACGGCACATGGGTGGAGCATGAATATGCATGAGGCAAGACATGCGTGGAACATAATATACATTTTACATTCAAACTTGGTTACATCACAAAAAGGGCCACCACACACGTCAAAAAACGTGTGCAAAACAATTACCAAAGAATACCTCTGTAGAGCAAGGCTGATCTTGTAAGCACATCCCTTTCTCCAAGAAACAAAATCAAAGCCATAAAGCAACTCACAATACCAGTATTCCAGTACAGCTGTGGAATAATAAACTGGCTACAAGTGGAAATCAATATATATATATATATATATATATATATATATATATATATATATATATATATATATATATATATATATATATATATATATATCAAAACAAGGAAACTCATCACTAACCACAAAATGTTTTACAAAAATCAGTGCATCCCACGAATGCACCTGCTGAGACGAGAAGGAGGTAGCGGCCTGATGGAACTCAACCAAGTGGACAGACAGAGTGACAACAGTCAGACTGGCTGAACATATGAAAAGGTCACCAGACTAACAAATCCAATTTGTATGTAAACACGAAGACAACACACCAGAAAAGGTATCCCTAACCCACCTAGCAGCTAATTTCCAAAGACAGGTGTGAATGGAAGATGTCACGCATGAAACCGAAACAGCAACAAATACAGCCCCAATAACCACCCCCCCCCCAAAAAAAAGACAATAGAAAAATAAAAACAATGTCACCCGCAGGGTGACCCATATCTTGCCAAAAGGTGATTACGTGTGACTTCTTTAAGGTCACACTGAGGTGAACAGAGCTGCTATCCACCAGGAGCAACTCCTTGAGGAATATCTGCCTACGAGAGATTCCGATGAGAATCGTTCTACAGAGTAACCATGAAAAATATGCGTTTGCCTCATAACATCACCAAATGACGTCATAATGTCTCAAGCTTGACATATCTAGAAAGCACTCATCGAGGTGTTCAATTTGAGGTACTACACAATATGGTTCCTAAAACTTGAAAATTTGACCTTGGGGTCAAATATGTTTGACCTCAGGCGCTAACCATGAAGGTCAAGGCCAATCGCCACCAAAAATTAATCAGCTGAGCGCCAGACCATGAACTATATTCCCATGAAGTTTGAAGACGATCCGATCAAAATTACTCAAAAAATAAGGGTTTCGTCGACTCCCCTGATTTGCGACAAAGTGAACTTGACCTTTGACCTTCAAAATTGTGTGCACTGAAAGGAACCTCTATAGGCCTCTGATATGCGAAGTTACAAAAATTTCTAATTATAACTGTGCTTTGTAGAATTTTTTATACGTGATTACAGACAAACAAACAAACAAACAAACAAACAAAAAAAACGTACAAGCTGACTAACATATCTTGCAAAAACTTCGTTTTGGCAAGATAAATATAAAATGAAATATCAACAGATATACACCGACAACTGGGAGAACAATAAAAGTGCAGGAAGGTACAAAGTAAACCAACAAAAACGGATCACATAAAAATCCACCTCAATACAACAATACAGGAACTCGACAACAAAACATCTTTCAAATACCTCGGAGTAGAAGAGTAATTTATTGACAGGACAACAATTATGGCTGCCAGACCATAAAAAAAACCAGAATGGCACTCTTCGATGACATGATGTCACCAGATATGCCTCCACCCACATTATTACATCATTATACATATGTGTACCAAGTTTGATTTAAATCCTTGAACCCAGATTCAGAATATTAACTAATTCTGGCTACCAGACCATGCGTCCGATCAGGTTGAAAGTGAAAACATATTGTTGTAGATTTCCCGCCCGTCGGCGTGCGAACGACCGCGTCTAACCAATCGCGGTTGCTTCGCCCACCGAACGGACAATCCAGTCGTGACTTTCTGGAACAACACCAGAAACCAGTCACGGGTGGGTTTTTAATCCCACCATGGCCCAGTCCGTATTCTACCCGCACGAAAAAGGGTCAATCGCCGAATATCGATATACCTAAGTACCCGCGCGGGTAACCTACCGAGGGACCGTACCTTGACGAAGGCCTGCTTGGACACGAACCGCTTAAGCGGTCCGTTCCCTTCTGGGACAACCGAGCGGGTATTATCGCCAAACATCGCCGGACCCGATTCTATTTATCGGTTATTTAAAAACCAACTATATTCCGAGTGCAAGATGGGGCAGTTCAATGAGGGAATGGACGCAACGAACAGGTTTACATTCACACAAGGACATTTATTATAATAAAGCACATATGCAATTAAACAAGGCAAAACATGTATGCAATTATACAAGCAACAAAAGCACAACAAAAGAACTACAACCGTCTACTTATTATGTACAGTCACTTGCACTTAACAGCAGTTCCTACATATTAGACGAGCCCACGGACACACGTACGCGCACGCGCACACACACACACACACACACACACACACACACACACACACACACACACACACACACACACACACACACACACACACACACCCAAGAAATGGTCGCAGAGGCCTTTAATAACAGGGTCCAGCTCGGAGGACAGGTGAGCTGAAAC
This sequence comes from Eptatretus burgeri, assembly GCF_056783735.1. Lineage (NCBI taxonomy): Eukaryota > Metazoa > Chordata > Myxini > Myxiniformes > Myxinidae > Eptatretus > Eptatretus burgeri. The sequence goes on from NC_140973.1 coordinate 63,949,812, forward strand.
CCAGAACCTATCTCAAACCTCTCCACCTCGTGTGGTCTTCAAGTTGTTTGGACCCGGGCTCCAGCGAGAGCGAGCTGGATCCAATCGCCGTGAGCCGCGATCCTTCCCGAGCTTCAGCGAATCCTCCCGCGCTTCTCAACATGTGCTGGTGAGACGAGGCGCCGATCCTTCCCGTCGATGCGTCGCTTCCCCGAGGAACCACCTCCAAGAAGAGGTCAATGAGTCGCACCAAGCCGGGAACCAAAATGGAGAACAAAAAGCTCCACGAACCAAGAATAAGAAGCCACCACTCGCAGCTCGAGCCGAGCGACCGGCTTAACTTTCTTCCAAACAGGGCAGCTTGAAGCAAAAAGCTCTCCCGAGCCAAGCAGAAGCTCACGGAACCATCAAAGCAAAAAGTCTCCAAAAAGCCTCCTCCCGAGCCAGGCCTCAGCCGAAGCTCACTGAGCCAGCTGAATCAAAAAGCTTCCGAAGGCCTCAACCCTAACGCAAACCAAGCAGGACCCGACGGTCTGCTGAACGACTACTCTCTGCCGAAGCAAAAAGCTTACGAACCAAGAACAAAGAAAGGATCTCGTCCTTATCCTTCTTCGCCCCCCCCTCCACGCCCGGCGTGACTCATGCCCTCGTGATCCATCCCCCCCGCTCAACCACGGGTGGGAGGGAGTTGTTGACATCATGAGTCACGGGACGGCAGGGTTCTTCCTCTTCACAGAAGAGGGGGAGGGATGTCTCCATTGTTCGTTCCCTAACTATTAAATCGATCCGCAGCGCATCTAATCGATTTCTGAACATTTAAACAATGAAAGGTGAGCTATCTCGGGAACAAGCACTTATCGACATAGCTTACTAAAGGAACCTGTATGTTGTGTGCAATCAAATTCCCAAATTCGTAACAATATATTTTGAGTCAGTCGGAGAAGCAGTTGCAGAGAAAACAGAAAATTCGCATGGACGGGCAATATCTCAAAAAGTGAGAAGGATTTGGACGAAATTTGGTGGACGGGTTGGGTGTGTGACAATAACAAGCCAATAAGATTTTGATTCAGGTCCAAACCAAGATCCGGCCCATCAGTGGGATACAAAACGTAAACTGTTCAGCATGGTGGAGGTATGTGCTCCACTGAGTCCCGCTCGAGTTACCTCCACCACCGAAAGTGAAGGAGATGTTTTCACGTCTGTCTGTCTGTTACTTGCAAAATCAAAGATTTTTCAAGTATATTATTCAGTCGATTTTCTTATTCTGTTTGTCAAAAACCTACAGGTCACAATGTAAAACCAATCTTCACAAAACTTCACCAAGTTGTCGATGCAGTCTCAACTGAGAAGCGTATTGTTTTTGAGGTCAAAGGTCATCTTGAGATCGAATTTCTGAAATCGTTATTTTTATCCGATTGACTTGGAATTTTCACAATATTTGCATGTTGCATGACTGAATCGGGAAAGCAATTATTTTTGAGAACAAAAGGTCAAACGTCGAAAAGCATCAATTTTCAACTGAAAAATCGTCAATATACATCCTATTAACTTGAAAGTTGAACAGGATTTCTGTAGTCAATCACTAAATTGGGAAAGCAACTATTTTTGAGGTCAAAAGGTCAAAAGTCAACTCAAGGTCAAACTACTAAAATCATCAATTTCAATCTGAGAAATAATCAATTTTTATCTGATTCAGCTGAGCTTTGATTAAAATCATAAATTTTCATCTTAATGAAATGGACAATTTGATGCATCTATGGCAACCCTTGGAGAGGGGGGGTGGATTTTGCAAGTATCGTGCTCTGCACGACGTCTTTTTCTTGTTACTTACGAAATGTTTAGATTTCGTAAGTATATTGATGACTTCCGTCCTCTGTTTGTGTGTTTGTTTGTAGGCACGATAACTCGAGAACGGAAGAAGCTCCCAATGTCAAATCACACCACGTGATTCAGGAGGGTGATGGCTAGCACTGATTAGATTTTGGTTAAAATCGGTCAAAGGTCAAGGTCACAGTGAGGTCAAACATCCAAAAAAAAAGTTATAACTCGAGAATGGAAGAAGCTACCAATGTCAAATTACACCACGTGATTCAGGACGGTGATGGCTAGCGCTGATTAGATTTTGGTCAAAGGTGAAGGCCACAGTGAGATCAAACATTCGATTTTTGATGGTTTGGTAGAGAATCATCGTAGAAACTTCTGCTTTGCGTCGCTACCTTCTCAAGAGACAGATTTTATTAGACAAGGTTAGAGGTCAAGTTGACGATTTCGTAAGCACCAGTCTGTGACTGCTTGTTACTTCCGAAATCTAAAGATTTCGCAAGTATATTGATGACTTCCGTACTGTGTTTGTGTGTTTCTTTGTTTGTGTGTGTGTTTGTTTGTAGGCACGATAACTCAAGAACGGAAGAAGCCACCAATGTCAAATGACACCACGTGATTCAGGAGGGTGATGGCAAGCGCTGATTAGATTTTGGTCAAAAATCTGTCAAAGGTCAAGGTCACAGTGAGGTCAAACATAATTCCATAAATTCATGTGGACAAATGGAGTATTTTTGCTTCGGTCGACGTTACGAGTTCGTTTTAACTTCGATTTTAATTTTGTCTTTGGTTTTTGCGATCGCTTAGGATGCTCAACACTCGGATGTCGAAATTCTGGTAAAAATCGGATGTTTTGGAGACGTTTTAAGATTGTATAAAAAATATTTCACTCACCGCATCACGGCTCATCACGTGGTGCAGCGCGCTCGAGCAGAGGCATCGTTGAGTCACGTAAAGGTTTTCCGTGTGCGGGCTGACGGTGTTTTCGATAAAGATGGTGTTGAAAAGTCATTTTTTATCTCAATAAAGGTTATCGTCGCATGCCGGACTCGCTAAGCCGTCGGATTATGTAAATATTGTTGGTGGATGGCCGAATATTACGGTTTTGTGACTTTGATAAAACAATATTAAATAGTTGCGTGGAGAAATGGAGATTTTTGCTTCGGTCGACGTTACGATTTTTGATGGTTTGGTACAGAATCATCGGAGAAACTTCTGGTTTGCATCGCCACCTTCTCTGGAGACAGCTTTTATTTGACAAGGTCAGAGGTCAAGTTGACGATTTCGTAAGTACCAGTCTATGACTGCTTGTTTGCTTGTTTGTTGGGTCACCAAAATAGGTGACCCTTATTGTCAGTAATTCTGTCTGTTTGTTACTCAAGAAATCTAAAGATTTCGTCAGTATATTGATGACTTCCGTCCTCTGTTTGTGTATTTATTTGAAGGCACGATAACCCGAGAATGGAAGAAGCTCCCAATGTCCAATCACACCACGTGATTCAAGAGGGTGATGGCTAGCACTGATTAGATTTTGGTCAAAATCGGTCAAAGGTCAAGGTCACAGTGAGATCAAACATTCGATTTTGATGGTTTGGTACAGATAACTCGAGAACGGAAGAAGCTACCAAGGTCAAATTACACAACGTGATTCAGGAGGGTGATGGCTAGCGCTGAATAGATTTTGGTCAAAATCGGTCAAAGGTCAAGGTCACAGTGAGGTCAAACATAATTCCGTAAATTCATGTGGAGAAATGGAGTATTTTTGCTTCGGTCGCCGTTACGAGTTCGTTTTAACTTCGATTTTAATTTTGTCTTCGGTTTTTGCGATCGCTTAGGACGCTTAACACTCGGTTGTCGAAATTCTGGTAAAAATCGGATGTTTTGGAGACGCTTTAAAATTGTATAAAAATATTTTACTCGCCGCGTCACGGCTCGTCACGTGGTGCAGCGCGCTTGAGCAGACACGTCGTTGAGTCACGTAAAGGTTTTGCGTGTGCGCACTGACGGTGTTTTCGATAAAGATGGTGTTTAAGTCATTTCTTATCCCAATAAAGGTTATCGTCGCATGCCTGACTCGCTAAGCCGTCAGAATATGTAAAGATAGTTGGTGGATGGCCGAATATTATGGTTTTCCGACTTTGATAAAATAATATTAAATAAATGCATGGAGAAATGGAGATTTTTGCTTCGGTCGACGTTACGAGTTCGTTTTAACTCGGATCGCAATTCTGTTTTCACTTTTGGTAATGGCGAAGTATGCTTAACACTCGGGTGTCGAAACTCTGGTAAAAATCGGATGTTTTATGAGATTTATGTCGGGTGTCGTATCTGAGGCTTAACTGAAGATTATGCTAATGAGGGGGATTGTAACACACGGCATTACACACTCGTTTTAAAGTCAATTTCAATCCTGTCTTCAATTTTGGTCACGGTAAAGTATGCTTAACACTCGGTTGTCGAAATTCTGGTAAAAATTGGATGTTTATGAGAGGTTTGGTACAGAATCATCGTAGAAACTTCTGGTTTGCGTCGCTACCTTCTCCAGAGACAGCTTTTATTAGACAAGGTCAGAGGTCAAGTTGACGATTTCGTAAGTACTAGTCTATGACTGCTTGTTACTTATGAAATCTAAAGATTTCTTAAGTATAGTGATGACTTCCGTCATCTGTTTGTGTGTGTGTTTGTTTTTAGGCACGATAACTCGAGAACGGAAGAAGCTACCAATGTCAAATTACATCACATGATTCAGGAGGGTTATGGCTCATGCTGATTAGATTTTGGTCAAAATCGGTCAAAGGTCAAGGTCACAGTGAGATCAAACATTCGATTTTGATGGTTTGGTGCAGAATCATCGTAGAAACTTCTGGTTTGCGTCGCTACCTTCTCTAGAGACAGCTTTTATTAGACAAGGTCAGAGGTCAAGTTGACGATTTCGTAAGTACCAGTCAATGACTGCTTGTTACTTACGAAATCTAAAGATTTCGTAAGTATATTAATGACTTCTGTCCTCTGTTTATGTGTTTGTTTGTTTGTGTGTGTGTGTGTGTGTTTGTTTGTAGGCATGATAACTCGACAAGGGAAGAAGCTACCAATGTCAAATTACACCACGTGATTCAGGAGGGCGATGGCTAGCGCTGATTAGATTTTGGTCAAAATCGGTTACAGGTCAAGGTCACAGTGAGGTCAAACATAATTCCATAAATTCATGTGGAGAAATGGAGTATTTTTGCTTTGGTCGACGTTACGAGTTCGTTTTAACTTAGATTTTAATTTTGTCTTCGGTTTTTGCAGTCGCTTAGGATGCTTAAAAGTCGTTTGTCGAAATTCTGGTAAAAATTGGATGTTTTGGAGACGTTTTAAGATTGTATTAAAAATATTTCACTCGCCGCATCACGGCTCTTCACGTGGTGTAGCGCGCTCGAGCAGAGGCTTCGTTGAGTCACGTAAAGGTTTTGCGTGTGCGCGCTGATGGTGTTTTCGATAAAGATGGTGTTTAAAAGTCATTTTTTATCCCAATAAAGGTTATCGTCGCATGCCTGGCTCGCTAAGCCATCGGATTATGTAAAGATTGTTGGTGGATAGCCGAATATTTCGGTGTTGTGACTTCGATAAAATAATATTAAATAATTGCGTGGAGAAATGGAGATTTTTGCTTCAGTCGACGTTACGATTTTTGATGGTTTGGTACAGAATCATCGTAGAAACTTCTGGTTTGCATCGCTACCTTCTCTCGAGACAGCTTTTATTAGACAAGGTCTGAGGTCAAGTTGACGTTTTCGTAAGTACCAGTCTATGACTGCTTGTTTGGATGTTTGTTCGTTTGTCATCAGCATAATTGGTAGTAAACGTGAGTGGATTTTGACCAAACTCGGGTGGTAGGTACATCTTATGACCGAGTGCTTTGGAAATTGTGATGGTCGCTCGGGACGCTTTGGTTCCCTAGCAACAACCAAAAAAACCTTCAAAATCGGTACTGCTCACGCGAAATCAATTCCGAAATCCATTATCCCACGTTGGGTTATGAAATTTAGCACGAATGATCTACAGGTACATATGATAGAGAATATATTCTCTATCAAATATATTCCGGTTTTTGTGATATATGGAATACTTTACCCGCAGCACCCCCTAGAATTAGGGTATGCGCGAAAATTTGGCCAAAATTGAAGGCCCCCTAGCGACAGGTGAGTGTATTGATACGAATGAAACTTTGCAGGTTCATGGTACTCAATGAGTACTACAACTTTGCCTCAGGACATATTGACCGATTTCGCTTAGGTCAGGGGTCAAAGGTCAATGAGTGCAAAAATCGACCATATACGAGAGCTGGAGGTGACTTCACGCCAAATGCTATTCCGAGGGTTATGGTCGGATGGTCATGAAAATTCACACTAACCGTCTGGAATACATTGTGCACAAACGATCGAGCCGGATTTTCGATTTAGATCTTTGCTCACCCACAACACCCCCTTGAACTTTGGGGATTTCAGATTTCAAACCGCATTTTCGGTACTTTTCATTCAAATGGATACCGACTAGTTATCAGGAGATGGAACTGGATGACATTTGATATGCGTAATCTTAAGGTGATTCCCTATCCGCTATATGACATCCATTTTGCTCTATATCTTATAGTTTCCATGCTCGGCGACCCAACCCCACCTCCCGGCTTGTCTGTTTGTTTGTCTGTCTGTGTGCAAGATATCTCAAAAAGTTGTGGACGGATCCGGATGAAATTTTGTGGACAGGTTGCGTGTCTGACAAGGCCAAACTGATTGGATTTTAGTGAAGATCCAGATCCGGATCCGACTACGAGAATTAAATGATTCTTCACCATTGAGAGAAAGGGCCAAAAATGATATTTTGCACGAGAGCTCAAAAAGTTGTAGACGGATTCGGATGAAACTTGGTGGACACGCTGGGTGTGTGACAAGGAGGAATTGATTTGATTTAGGTGAATATCCGAATCTGCATTCAGATCTGATAACACTGAACAACAAAATTTTTTTACTGGAGATGTGTAAAGTGATTTAGACTAATTTGGGTACGCCGATTTCAAAAATCATAACCGTTTTGCTGTATCACGTCAGGATTTTCAGGAACAGAAATATTCCCATTGCCTAGAAGTCAGGATTTCAATGAAATTTACAAAAATTCATTTATTCATTTATTTCATCATGAATGCTTCAAAATTATAGAAATTACAGAAAAACTCCACTAGAATGTAATTAAAAATGCTTTAGGCATTTGGCTTTGCGTTTGTGCTGCTCTGTGTCAGTTTCACGATGCAGGAACCAGCAGAAATCGCCCATCATGTTCGGGTTGTGCCGCCCTTGGTAACGCGTCTCCATGAGTGAAATCTCTTGGTGGAATCGCTCGCCGTGCTCGTCCGAGACTGCTCCCAAGTTGTCAGGGAAGAAGTTCAGGTGCTGGTGTAGGAAATGGATTTTCAGGGACATCCTGGAGCCAAGTTTCCTGAAGGACTCCAGCAGCTGCTGCACTATTTCTTCATAGTTGTCCGCGCGCTCGTTCCCCAAGAAGTTGTCCGTCACAGCTTTGAAGCTCCTCCACGCTGCCAGCTCTTTGGGGTTTAGAGTTGTCGGAAAAGTTTCATCCTTCATAATCTGTCAGATTTGCGGTCCAACAAAGACACCAGCCTTGATCTTGGCCTCCGACAAGGTGTTGCCAAACTTTTCCTTGAGGAAAAAATAAAAACCCACGCCCATTCAGATCCATTGCCCGTACAAAACTTTTCATCAAGCCGAGCTTTATGTGGAGTGGTGGAAGGAAAACCTTGGCTGGGTCGACAAGGGCGACATGCTTCACGTTGTGTCGACCAGGTACATGCTCTTTCGCTCTTCCCAATCTTTCTTCGTCCAGTGATTCTTGTCGTCTCTGCTATCCCAGAGACAAAGGAAGCACATGTATTTCGTGTAGCCTGACTGCAGCCCTAACAACAGCGCCACCACTTTCAAGTCTCCGCAGATGTGCCAGTTGAAGTCATTGTACTTGATGGAATCAAGCAGCTGCCGCATAGTCTCATAGGTCTCTGTCATGCCGAACGCGTGAGCCAGTGGGACTGATGGTTTCTCGTTGCCATTGTGGAGCAAAAACAGCCTTCAAGCTGTTCTTCCCCGAGTCGATGAAGAGGCGCCAGTCTGCAGGATCGTGATCACACCCAAGTTCTTTCAACAGACCGTTGATGTCACTGCAGAATGTCATCGTGTCTTCCATCTCAAAGAACTCAGCCATGTCTCTGTGACGTGCTCTGAACAAGGATATCTTGGTGTTAGGTTCAAGTAGATTCCACTGCTGCAGCCTTGATCCAAGCAGCTCTGCCTTCGCCTTTGACAGCGAGAGATCTCTTACAAGATCATTTAAGTCTCCCTGGTTCAGAAGGTGTGATTCTTGAGTGTCGGGTTCAAAAGGTTCATCATCACCATCCTCTTCACCACTGCTTACAGCTATGTTCTGATCAGCTGGAGGTGTTGGAACGGGGTTCTCGTCATCATGAGGCACAGGTTTACGAGCAGAGACGCAGTCAGCGTACTTGATGTGACCTTTATTCTTCTTGTTGAAGCCGGCGATGCTTGTGCAGCAGAAATAACAATCATCATGATGATTCTGCAGCTCACGCCATATCATGGGCACCGCAAATGGCATGCTTTCGCGCGCTTGCCCACCAACCACTGAGTCAAGGTTGTGTGACAGCTTGTGCAGCAGATGTGTGGTGCCCAGCTCTGTTCTTGGTCCCCCACCTTACACCCGAAGTAGTGAAAGTAGGCGGCCTTCATTTTCACTGCTGTAGATATACTTCGCTGTTGATCTTTGTTGGTATACCGACCACAGACATAACAGAAGTTGTCAGGATGATTGGTACAGGAACGCCTACTCATCTTTATCTGAAAGAAAGAAATATAACACAAGTTAACAACAATTGTACGAAATAGACATGTTAAAGACATATGTAAATTTCATTGAAATTCTGACTTCTAGGCAATGGGAATATTTCTGTTCCTGAAAATCCTGACGTGATACAGCAAAACGGTTATGATTTTTGAAATCAGCGTACCCAAATTAGTGTTAATCACTTTACACATCTCCAGTAAAAAAAAATTTTTGAAATTTGTTGTTCAGTGTAATTTTTAAAAGTGATTCTTCTCCATAGAGAGATCTGCATAAACTAATAAAAAGCACAATATCTCAAAACGTTGTGGACGGATTCAGCAGAAACTTGGAGGACAGGTTGGGTGTGTGGCAAGGACGAAATGATTCGATTTTGGTGAAGATCCGAATCCAGATCTGGATACGAGAATTATTGAATTTTTAAAGTGATTCTTCACCATTGAGAGATCAGGCCAAAAACGATATAGTCCTGTATAGCATGATATTTCAAAAATGTAAAGGACCCGATATGTTCTCGTGGATCAGGCCTTACGTGGCGGAGGTATGCGCTCTCCCGAGTACCCTTTAGTTTTATATGATTTACCCATAAATCTCACCTGTTGTACATATTGCGGTTTAAAATTGATCAATGGATAAATAATATATCAGATTTTCCCAAGGGTTCATTTGCAATGTCTTAGCTGGGGAATGAAAACAAACATTATTTTCACCTTATTATTTCTTAGTGGGTGTCCTGAACCTGCCGTCATGTGAAGTTCCCTTCGTACTTGGATTTAAAGACCTAAGTGCAGTGAAACATCTTGGAATTGTGATTCCGAATATTTGCTGTTTGTTTTGGCTTTTGGCCCAGGTTGTCATGGAAACCTGTTTTCACACAAAGGAATCAGCCAACAAAGAGTGGTTTCTGAAACGTATAAACAATTGTGAAACATTCTGTTGGGAACGGGCGCTCTTTTTATAGTGGAGTATATATATGTTGTTGAAATAGTGCTGCTCGGCACGTTTGTTCTTGAAGTTTGTATTTTCAAACTTGATCGAAATTAATCTCTGTCCCGCCAAAATCTCACGCGGTAGGGAGTTACAGCCGGGCGTCCGCACTTTGATTAATGTCCCCGCGAGTTTTCAGAATTCCTCGAATTTTGTTGATCCCGTGGTGATTTTACAGCGCCACAAGCTGAGATCTGAAATTAGAATTATTCACAAGGTTTGGCAATCCTTGTGCTTGGAGAGTCCTCTCCTCAAGAACGAACGCTTCTTCTTCTTCTTGGAATAATCTTCAAAGGGCTCTTCCAGCCTCATCACGAAGCTGAGTTCCTTTTTATATTTTATGGGATCGAAGGCTCGCGGAGGATGTGAAACACAAATCACGAACCAACATGCAGACAAATACGTGAGACAACACCAGATTTGACTTCATACAAACATGGACGGTGAGCATGTGGAGGAGGGGGGGGGAGGGGGTTGACGGGTAACTTTCCAGGGCATTCTGGGTAGCGTTGGGGTCATCTTCATGACGATGCCTTTCTCTCCATTCAGAGACATTTGCTCCCACCCTGCTCCTTTTTTTGTATACATTGTCGAGGCTCGTATGAGAGCTAACACACAATGCATAGCAAGGGGGGCATGAGACAAGAGGGGTGGGAGAGGGAAGGACAAAATAGTGGGGAACAGAGATCTGTGGAAGGGAGAGGGATGGGGCAGGGAACACGGGGTATACAAGATGGACACCACAGGGACTTTCAGGACCTTACACGACAGGGAACTTTCAGGAAGGAAGGCAGGGAATTTTTAGGAGATGGGTTTGGGGTGGATTAAGAGGAGATGAAAAGATCGTGGTTTTGGATGGGGGAAGATAAGTGGTGGTGAATAGCTGTTTTGAAGACCTGGAGGGAAGAGTGGGATTGAAGAGAGTGTGGGAGTTTATTCCAAAGGCGGGAAAAAAGAGGAATGAAAGAGTGAAGGTGAGCAGTGATTCATGATTTTGGCAGTTTTACCAGAAGAGGGTTGCTGGTGGACCTTGAGCGCCCTGTGGGAACATGGGGGGAACAAATCGCAGACAGAGTTGGGGGGGGGCGAGACCAGAGCGGAGACGGTTGAAGACAGAACAGCTACCGACCCGCCTGCGGTGAGAGAGTGAGAGGCCCAAAGACTCAGCCTCACCGCGGGCGATACCAATGATCCTAAATGCCTTGGTTTCCACAGCGAGAAGCCACAAAAGGTGAGAGGCAGGAGCACCAACCCATAGGGGAGAGCAGTACTCCGTCAGGCTGCGGATGAAAGCTTTGTACGTGGTCAGGAGTTCAGGTGGGCCGAGGAAGGACTTTGCACGACGGAGGATGCCCAGTTGGCAACTGGCTTTGGAGGCCAGATTGGAAATGTGGCTTTCCCAGGAAAGGTCATGACAGATAGTGAGACCCAGAAGCTTGGACGAAAGGACTTCTTCTGAATGAAAGGAATGAAAGGGGGGGGGGTTCCAAATGGTCCTTTAAGAGAGACAAAGTGAGAGTGTGAGATTTGTCAGGATCGAAAGACATGTTCCACGTGTTGGACAAGTTTGTGACTTTATCCAGATCTGTAGAGAGCGAAGAAGCTGCTGCTTGCCGGTCGAAGGGATGACAGATGGTACAGCAGAGGGTGCAGTCATCTCGATTTTCCAGAGAGTTGGAGAGGTCATTGATGGAAACCAGAAAAAGAACAGGGCCCAGAACACTGCCTTGAGGAACTCCAGCCTGGACAGGAAGAGGGGATTTAGAGAACTCCATTTGGAGCCACAGGTTGGCTGTAACAGGAGAGGAAGTCTGCGAGCCCTGAGTGGAGATGGCCTTGGATACCATAGGAAGAGAGTTTGGTGAGCAGGGCAGGGTGCCAGATCATGTGAAAAGCATGTGATATGTGAAGGGGTATGGCACTGATTCCATGTCTCACATTGAGGACCTCCATCCATTATTGGGAGAGCAGAAGCAGCAAATCCAGGGTAGAGTGACCTGGTCTGAAACCAAATTGATGATCGGAAATCAAGCCATTGGAGAAGAGGAAGGATTTCATGTCTGAAGCGATGATGGATTCCATAACCTTGCTGATGATTGGGAGAAGGCTGATTGGTCTATAGTTGCAGGGATCTGTTTTTGCACCTTTTCATGTAGAGCAGTAGTGTTTGCTGATTTCCAAGCAGATGGCAGATGACCTTGAGAAAATGAGAGGGTGAACAGAACAGAGAGAGGGTGAACAAGATCAACATAGCAGGTTTTTTCGGACACGTGGGCTGATGCCGTCTGGACCGGTTGCAGAATCTGAGTCGAGGTTTGACAGCAAGCTCTCCACTTTGTCAGAAGAAAAGGACACAGAGTCCAGGGACAGCTGGGTGCAACTGGGTAAGGTGGGTACAGAAAGCAATGGGTTTCAGACACAACATTTCGATGCAAACACCGAGTTTAGGCATTCAGCCATTTCACGTGCGGCGTCAGCAGTGCGGCCATTTGAGGTGAGGGAGGGGATGGAGGAGGAACATACACCAGAAACAGATTTGATTCGATGCCACCAGGATTTGGAGGAGGAAGAGAGGTTTGAGAGTTCTGATTTGAGATGAGAAAGATGTGGTTTTCTGGCTCTCCTGAGGATAGATACACACTTGTTCCGAGCTTTATGGAAGGAACTGAGATTACCCTCAGTTGGATTTGCTTTCCGAGAGGCAAGGGCAAGTTGTTTCAGAACAACTGCCTCACCACAAGCTTCAGTGAACCATGGGTGGGAAGAATTGTAGAACAACTGAAGACGGGAGGGGATAAATCTGTGCATGAGGGAGAGCAAGTTTCTTTGAAAGAATTCCCAGGATGAGTTGATGTTGGAGAAAGTAGCAATGGGAGACCAATCTAGAAGTTTGATGACTGCTTGAAGACCCGGCCAGTCAGCCTGAGTGAAATGCCAGACTCAACCGCACTGAGGTGGTTCTCTGATAACAGCCGGAGAGATGTCCACTTTGATAAGCACGTGGTCAGAAGAACCGATTGGAGCAAAGGAAGATCATCAGATATTGTCAGGGAAATTTGTCAAAATCAGATCCATAAAAGTTGGAGTACTGTTTGTTGAGATCTGGGTCGGGAAGTTGACCGATTGAGTCAGTCCCAATGAGCCGCAGAAATCTTTTGCTGAGGTGCCATGACAGGTGAGAGGTACCCACACCCAGCCAACTGACATGATGACAATTGAAGTCACCACATATGAGGACGAGAGAGTTTGGATGAGAGGACAGAAGTTGGTCCATGTTTTTGGATAGCGAGGTGTAAATGGAGTCATCACTGTTTGGTGAATGGAACAGCACACATACAAACATGAGGTGGGAGTGGAGGGGAAGCCATAGCCAGAGGTATTCCTGGGGGCATGGGGGAGTGAGGGCAGAGCATGAAGACTGAGGAATAGAGTCTTTGATAAACTGAGCAACTCCTCCACCAGGACGAGGCTCAGTTCTCTCATACCAGAGGAGGGAGTAACCAGGGAGTGCGACTCGGGAGTCAGAGACGTCTTGGAGGAGGAAAGTTTCTGTTAAACAGATTATGTCTGGTTTGTCAGTGGCAACCTGTATGGAAAGATCTGTCAGGTTTGTGTGAAGGCCCCGAATGTTTGAGGTCCACACTGTTAAGGTAGAGGGAGGGAGGAGGCTTTGGGTGCAAGGGAAGGGAGGGGGAGGGTAGGACGAGGGAGGAGGGGGGGTAAGGAGAGTTGTTGAAAAAGTGTGGGGGGTTGCAGAAGAGCTCGGGGAGAGGGCCGGATGAGGAGGAGAAAAGGCTCTGTGGTACTGGGTTGTGGTAGAGTGGGGAGTAATAAGAGAGGGAGCAGAAGGCAGTTGAGGGTTTGAGGAGGTGGAGTGATGAGATAGAGGAGAGAGGGCAGGGGAAGGAGGAGGCCTTGTGGATATGAGGAGGGGGAAACTTTAAGAAAGGGGAGTGAGGAGGGCCAACTTTGAGAAGGGGGAGTGAGGGGGGAAACTTTGAGAAGGGGGAGTGAGGAGGGGGCAACTTTGAGAAGGGAGAGTTGAGGGAGGAAGGTGAGGGGAGTTTTTGAGAAAGGTGAGAGGGAAGCTTGGAGGTGGAAGAGTGTGATGGTTGCTTTGAGAGGGAAGGGTGAGAGAGGTGAATTGGCACTGAAGTTGGAAAAAAAAAGGATGATTGATGGAAAACCAATATGCAAAGCAAATTGGGGTTTTAAAAATTTTTAGTTCAGAGATGCGACTGAAGACATTACTTGAATGATGCAATAAAGGCAAATTATGAGAATGGAGAGAAGAAATGTTGTCGCAGTTGGACTTTTTAGACAAGGGATGAAGGAAAGGTAGAATTGAGAGCAGTCTGTTGAAATAGAAAAAGAGTCATGAATTATGATCCAGTAATGAGAACCACACGTGTGAAAGAGGAAGATGAAGCATTTTAAGAGACCGTTTTTATTGTTGTTGTTATTATTTTAAAATAAAGATTGCATAAGATTAGGTAAAGGAACGGTTGAAGAAAAATCGTGAGGTGAATGGTGAATTCGGATCGGCAAATGCAGAGGGTAGAAAAAATTTCTACTCCCTCCAATCACCCCCTCACTCCCCCTTCACAAAGTTCCCCCCCTCACTCCCCCTTTTCAAAGTTGGCCACCCTCACTCCCCTTTCTCAAAGTTGGTCCTCCTCACATCCACAAGGCTGCCTCCTTCCCTTGCCCTCTCTCCTCCATCTCCAAAAAAGAAGATGAATAAGAAGAAGAGGAGGCAGAGGGATCGGTTCTCATGGGTATGGAGAAGGGGTTTTTGTTTTTTTAAAGAATTTAAGACAAGAAACAGAGGGTGTAGTTGGGATGGATAGATTGGGGGGGGGGGGGGTGGGGAAAAAAGGAACTGATGGTAATAGGGAGAAAATACAAATAAAGATGATCATACACCTAGACGGAAAAGATGGATCGGCCTCAAGGAAACCCAATAAGACAAGATCGACGAAAACTCACAAAATAGCAGTTTTTGAAACAAAATCGAACTTGGAACACACAGTAAACATGTAGGTCAGAAAATAAACAGTTAAAACGTGACAAATAACAACCAGAAACTTAACTTTGAGAAAGTCGGTAGAGACCCCTGAGAGAACCAGCCGCCATCTCAAAACCCGGAACCGGAAGTTCAACCCTTGTAATTTTTTTCAATCAAAACATTTTAACCCTTCTTTTTTTTCTTCAAATACTGTTATACCCTTATTTTGGAATTGAATTTTTTGGGGGCGGCTTGTCTCGTACCCCCAGCTTGGAGGTTTCGTACCCCTGGTTAAGAACCTATGATTTCACCACATGTGGTATTGGGAGTTGCATGAATATTAATGAATGCATGATGAACCAGAACTGATGAGGCGGAACCGAGAGTGACATCAGAGAGCTGTGGAGTTTGGGCGCAAGCGACGCCATTAAAAACGGTTGAGCTGAAGAACCTATGTGTGGGCTGACTTTGATACACACCACCACACCGAGGCTAGTTTGAAAGATAGTTTAACCGTTTACACAGCAAACTCTGAAAAAAATAAATTTAATACGGAACGAATGTGATGCGGTGACATGAGTGTATGTCACAAGTAAAAGCTTCTCAGCAATGTGGTGTTGCGTCGAAAGGTAACTCAGGTGTTGCAAATAATAGATAAAAAAACAGGAACCGTTTGGAAAGCGATCGAACTTCCCATAAGCTACCTATGAGGACCAGGTGATTGAGAGAATTATTTTGTTGTTCATTCTCACCAGGACAGGTCTTTACGCACATATACCCTCACCAGGACAAATACATGGTAATAATTCTAGTATGTCAGCACACCTCCAATAATTATAAAGTATAAGTTCCTCGAAGGGGTAAACAGTCCCCCCCCCTCCCCCTCCCTAAAAATAACATAATAAACGGACTCGTGAGAACCTGAGAACCTTCTCTGTACTCGAACCTGAGATCTTCGAGAAATTGTACAAATGTAGGTATTTCAGACTCTTGGCTGCATGATGTCGGTGTGTGTAGAGCTTCACCTTTGCGTGACATTTCGCAGTTTTGATTGTGTACCAAGCATATATCAATTTATAGGATATCTCTTCATTGATGATATCAATCCAGCACGGCTTTATAAGTGACAACTACTTATAATATATGGTTTCCGGGCCACTGCTGGAGGTTTAATGTCGGCTGAATGGAATATCAGCGTTTATGACGTCATTGATGACATGGCCTATGAAGAATATGCGATTGTTATTATTAATCTTCTTCTTCGTAGACTTTTCCCATTTAGCTGGGGTCACCTCCATCCCAACGAGCAGCCTTTTTCCACATCAACCGATCCAGGGCCCATTCCTCCTTCATTCCATGGTGTTTCATAAACACAGTCCATCCATCTTTTCGCTTGTCTTCCTCTTTTTCCTTCTCCCAGGTACCATTCAATTCCATTGCTTTCCTTGATGGTTCCTCTTCCCCTCTCCGTTTCACATGTCCAAACCACCTCAACCTTGCCTCTCTCACCTTCTCCTCGATCCCAACCACTCCTGCCATTTCCTTGATGCTCTTGGTTCATTTTCTTTTCTCTTTGACTGATGCTCATAATCCACCTCAACATTCTCATCTCTGTTCTCATGAGTAGTCGCTCTTCCTTCTTCTTCAATGCCCACGTTTCAGCTCCATACGGGAGCACTGGTCTCATGACTGTCTTGTATCCCTTAATCCTCAGTTTCAATGGTAACTTCTTGTCATATGTTACACCAGTGACCTCCCTCCATTTCTTCCAGCCTGCTTTCACTCTATCCCTCACAGCCTTCTCACTGCCTCCATTTCTATCCACAATACTTCCCAAATACAAAAAGTCCTCCACTTGGCTCAAGGTTGCTCCCCCTGTATCCTTGATGTTCATTTTTCTCTTGGTCTTATTCTTCCCACTGGTCATTGATACTGTCTTATTCACATTCATCTTCATTCCTTTCTGTTCCAAACTTCTCTGCCAATTTTGAAGTTGGTTTTGCAGATCTTTCTCCGTTTTTGCCATGATCGCCAAGTCGTCTGCAAACAGCATTTCCCAGAGAAGGCCGGTTCGGCATTCTTGGCTGATGACGTCCAAGACGATGACGAACTATAACGGACTTAGTACCGACCCTTGATGAAGGGCAACCTCGACTTCGAAGCTCTCCGTCATTCTGTGTACTGTTTTGACCTTGGTTGTTGTTCGGTTGTAAGCGTTGAGGTACTCCTTTCTTGCGTAAACTCCAGTAGTCCAACTCCCGGGGGATTCTATTAATCGACTAACCCCCAGCTAAATTATTAATGAGATGTCACAACGAAGACCCGAGAAAAATTTTCTCATCCTTATTCTTCTATCTTATCGTTTTTTTTGAAAAACGTACTCGAACCTGAGGCCTTCGACTCACGTAATCCTAGAATGGCATCAAAAACGTCACTGCTTCGTCCTCAACTCGTACTGAACGGGTGTGCACAATATTTTAAAATTCAGATTTACAAGGTCAAGCGTTTGAGTTGATGGAAGGAAGGGCGGACAAGCAGAAAACCGAGTAACACAGTGAGCCTTGCAGAATGAAGCGTTCACGTCGATGAGAACGAATTGGCTCTCACCGTCTGATCCATAGAGTGCAGTCACAGCCTGGTGTTGGCTTAGTGGTTCGGGTGGTGGCTTTGGATCCCAGGGTCCTGAGTCACAGCTTGGTGGTGGCTTGGGATCCTAGGGTCCTGAGTCACAGCCTGGTGTTAGCTTAGTGGTTAGGGTGGTGGCTTGGGATCCGAGGGTCCTGAGTCACAGTTTGGTGTTGGCTTACTGTAGTGGTTAGAGTGGTGGCTTGGGATCCTAGGGTCCTGAGTCACAGCCTGGTGTTGGCTTAGTGGTTAGGGTGGTGGCTTGGGATCCGAGGGTCCTGAGTCACAGTTTGGTGTTGGCTTACTGTAGTGGTTAGAGTGGTGGCTTGGGATCCTAGGGTCCTGAGTCACAGCCTGGTGTTGGCTTAGTGGTTAGGGTGGTGGCTTGGGATCTTAGGGTCCTGAGTCACAGCCTGGTGTTGGCTTAGTGGTTAGGGTGGTGGCTTGGGATCCTAGGGTCCTGAGTCACAGCCTGGTGTTGGCTTAGTGGTTGGAGTGGTGGCTTGGGATCCTAGGGTCCTGAGTCACAGCCTGGTGTTGGCTTAGTGGTTAGGGTGGTGGCTTGGGATCCGAGGGTCCTGAGTCACAGCCTGGTGTTGGCTTAGTGATTAGGGTGGTGGCATAGGATCCGAGGGTCCTGAGTCACAGCCTGGTGTTGGCTTACTGTAGTGGTTAGGGTGGTGGCTTGGGATCCTAGGGTCCTGAGTCACAGCCTGGTGTTGGCTTAGTGGTTGGAGTGGTGGCTTGGGATCCTAGGGTCCTGAGTCACAGCCTGGTGTTGGCTTAGTGGTTGGAGTGGTGGCTTGGGATCCTAGGGTCCTGAGTCACAGCCTGGTGTTGGCTTAGTGTAGTGGTTAGGGTGGTAGCTGGGGATCCTAGGGTCCTGAGTCACAGCCTGGTGTTGGCTTAGTGGTTAGGGTGGTGGCTTGGGATCCTAGGGTCCTGAGTCACAGCCTGGTGTTGGCTTAGTGGTTAGGGTGGTGGCTTGGGATCCTAGGGTCCTGAGTCACAGCCTGGTGTTGGCTTACTGTAGTGGTTAGGGTGGTGGCTTGGGATCCTAGGGTCCTGAGTCACAGCCTGGTGTTGGCTTAGTGGTTAGGGTGGTGGCTTGGGATCCTAGGGTCCTGAGTCACAGCCTGGTGTTGGCTTAGTGGTTGGTGTGGTGGCTTGGGATCCTAGGGTCCTGAGTCACAGCCTGGTGTTGGCTTAGTGGTTGGAGTGGTGGCTTGGGATCCTAGGGTCCTGAGTCACAGCCTTGTGTTGGCTTAGTGGTTAGGGTGGTGGCTTGGGATCCGAGGGTCCTGAGTCACAGCCTGGTGTTGGCTTAGTGGTTGGAATGGTGGCTTGGGATCCTAGGGTCCTGAGTCACAGCCTGGAGTTGGCTTAGTGGTTGGAGTGGTGGCTTGGGATCCTAGGGTCCTGAGTCACAGCCTGGTGTTGGCTTAGTGGTTAGGGTGGTGGCTTGGGATCCTAGGGTCCTGAGTTCAAGCCCCGTTGGCCGCTGAATTAAATGCACCAGGAGGTTGACTCAGCCTGTTATCCTTCCGAGGTCGGCAAAATGAGTACCAGTGTGTACTGGTAAGGGGGACACTGCATCAGCGGCATAGCCGAGTCCCAACCAATGATGCAATCAGCAGCCACAGGCTGCACTCGATGGAGAGAGAGAGTGAGTGCAGTCACGTGACGCCTCCCACCTTGAAAGGTAACCAACGGCCGACCTCCAATGTCCTGCACAGTTCCGGACCATGACCACTCCTGGACGCCTGGTGGTCGACACGTCAGACCTGAGCCTTGCCTACTGGGCAGCCGTAGCAGTTGGTGGAACCTTCGGTTCTGATGCGTTCCTCTCGAGTCAATAAATACCTTTGCATTTGCGGAAAAAGATCGTACAGATGAACACCTGTTAAGATGGTGTTACCTTTCACGTCATATCAAGAGAACCAAGCACCTGTTCCTGCTTTTACACCCGAAGGCGTTTCACCCCTTTCAAACGTCGTCACACGTTAATAAACCTTTACTTGTTCGTGCTGCACCTGGTTGGTCGATTCATTGTTAACGAAGTTCGAGTACCTGCTTGATGAACCAACTGGTACCGGTAAGACCAATGAATCGAGACCGATACGTATCGAGACCGATACGGTTCCACTCGGTGTTTTATTCTGCCTTCGTGATGTCTTGTTTTTCTTTTAACTTTTCAACACTCTTTGATTTCCCTCTTGTTTTGCCAAAATTTCCTTTACGTTTTTTTTCCAGTAGGCATGCCATTAAATGTTATCCATTGCTGGCTCGTACTCGCTTCACTCCATTATTACTTTTATCCTTAACTGTAAGATGTACAAGGGCTGCCAAGATAGAGCAGAGGTTTGCACATCCGCCTTTAATCCCAACCCAGCTATAAACTGCCATCGTGGTGTTTCACGTGCAGGGCGAGACTTCATTGTGTGTGCCGTCCCTTGGATAGATGCTAACCTGCGTGTCTCGTCTGCTATCACTGGTACAGTACTTGGTGGACGGTAAAGATCCCACGGTGGCCTTCACGAAGATGAGGTGAGTTATCTCTGGCATCCTGAGCAAGTTACACATTCTTGTTTTTGCCCAAATCGCCTTCAATCGAACGGCATTCCTGGCCAGTCGGTTCGTGAAAGACTTGGGCCAAATGCTCCTCAGACAACCCAAGAAAGGAAGAAATATAATTGGAGCCCTTAAAGAAAGCAGTGATGGTAGGAGCTCTAGTAGTCGTTGGCAGAGTACTCCGATGCTGGATATCCGTCGATACCTGACTGGTGTACTTTTCTGAAAAACAGGTGAAAGTTTATCGATAAATAAATGAGGGACGGGAAGAGACAGACAGATGAATGATGGCAATACGTCACAATCACTCGCGTGAATAATACATTGGAACAAGAACAAGTTCAGCAATGCTGAATGTTTAATGAATGAACCAAGGTACATGAACCATTGGTGAATGAACCACGGCACGTGAACCATTGCTGAATGAACCACGGCACGTGAAACATTGGTGAATGAACCACGGTACGTGAACCAATGGTGAATGAACTACGGTACATGAACCACGGTACGTGAACCAATGGTGAATGAACTACGGTACATGAACCACGGTACGTGAACCAATGGTGAATGAACTACGGTACATGAACCAATGGTGAATGAATCATGGTACATGAACCACGGTACATGAACCACGGTACATGAACCACGGTACATGAACCATGGTGAATGTTGGATGAATGAAGAGGTGGTGAATGTGAACATTCCAATGGTGAATGTTAAATGAATGAACCAATGTTGAATGAACGTGATTCTGCAACCTTGCTTCGCTCATGAATGCCAAACGAACCAGGCAGTGCATCCTCGTCTAACTTTCCTTCTGTCGTGTTGCTCCTTTCTCGCTTTTTTCGCAATGGCAGAAGTACTGTCAAGGAAATAACTTCATACAAAGTTCATGATTTATTATTGGAAAGTTCATGATTTCGGAAACTCAAGTTTTCTTTGGACATAACAAACCAGCATATCGTCTCCGCTGTAACACAAGGTGTTACAAATGTAGTGATCTACTTATGGAGAATGCATGGGGGGAAAAAAGGTGCAATACCCGAGGGTGCTGACCTGCTAGAATAATGATACTGAAGAGGAAGTCAACATGTGACAGAATCAGCAAAATGTACAAATGAACCAACGCTATAGGAGATATCTATTTGGGGGGGGCAACCACCACCCCCCCCCCACCCGTAGACTCTCTCAGACCCTAATTGTTTTGAAATAGCATGAACAAACTGTGGTACATCATGGATGATAAAGGTTATGGTCAAGGTTCATCGAAATTGTGTGTATAGTTTCAGAGAAGAAAACAAATACCTATGTTGGGGGGCAACCCCCCATTCAATCTCTGAGACCACGATTTTTATTCATGGTGTGAACAGATTTTGGTACATTATGGGTGATGAAGGTTGTGGTCAAATTTCATCGGAATTGTTTGTGTTGGTGCTGAGAAAAAGTTGCAAGTGTTTGTGGACGGATGGATGGACGGACGAACGGCACACCATCCCATAAACTCCCCGGAACGAAGTTCCAGCCTCCAGGTGAGCTAAAAATGAGGTAAAGATTTAAAACTGACAATCAGGCGAGGGGAGCATTAGGTATGTATTTACTCATGCTGGAAAGGCAATGGAAAACCACCCAGAATAATTCGTGCCAAGAAACCGATTCGGCAGCACAGACGCTGTCAGCATGGTACAACGAATCGAAATACACACACGGACTGACAGGATGGCAGAGACCGACACTCAACTCGAGGCCGTCCACCCTGGGTTGGAATCCTGACTCAGTCACCACTGCGATGACTTTATAGCTAACAGGCAGGGTGATTCATAAATGTGTGCCATCTCTCGGATGGACTAAAAACGACATCCCGACTACAAGCATTCGTTGGACATTAAAGATCCCACGGTGTCCTTCACAAAGAATAAGAGAGCTATCGCCAGTACCAATGAACAAATTCAAAATTCCTGCCCCAACTACTGCTGGGAGAGGAATGGCAACTGAGCACGATCTCAGCCAAGAAACTGCTTCGGCAGAACTAACGCTCTGCAATGAGAGTAAGAATATTTGAATAATATACATATATTAAAAAAATATTTATAAATATATACAAAAAAATTATATATATATATATATATATATATATATATATATATATATATATATATATATATATATATATATATATATATATATATATATATATATATATATATATATATATATATATATATTTGAAAGTTTGTCTGTCTGTGTGTGTGTTTCTCTGTGACCTATGCACGCGAAAAGTACTGGACTGATCCTCACCAAACTTCACATGCTGACAGAACATGTACCCGGGAGTGTCCCGATGTAAAAGAATTGTACTTCCGACTTCCGGTTTCCGAATTATGACGTCATCACTTGATTTCGTAACGTTAATTTTTCAAGTTCAGCCGATTGACATGGGGCCAACGCCATATACAATATATCTAACATATGATTTTAAGTTTTTGTTTGTCTGTTTGTTTGTTTGTCTGCACGTGCTAATCTCCTGAAAGGTGAAAGATAGGAGCTAACCACTGAAACAAAAAATGTCGGGATGGGCCCCGGGAAGGTTATAGGCTATGTGGCAAGGCCCCTCGGCCGGGGAGGGGGGTGGGGTGGAAGGGGGTGTGTTTCCCCCTCACCAACCCCCTTAGCCTATGACTGCCATGGCCCAATAGGGAACTGATACTGTGCTCGCGTCAGACATATGTATAGAAGATTAAATTCATTCAAAAAGAATCCGGGCAGCGCCGGGTGCATTCACCTAGTATATCGATAAATACGAGATGACCTGTGAACCCGTTGGGTTCCTCTTGTGACAGCAGTTGATTAAAAAAATCATTTCAAGAAAAAAAAAGATAGCTCCAGCGAACTATACCGCTGAGGTTGTTTGCATTGATCAAATTCTCCCGAAGAGTTCTTGACTGAATCGGGAATTGATTTTTAAAATAATTTTTTCGTTGCCCGATTTGAACGAAACTTGACACTGCACAGCTATAAAGTGAGTCCCCGACGAAAATGGTGAGTAAGGTGGCCCTAAAATTTCTGCACAATCGTGTACCGTTTTGGCTGTAGTCATGCGCCACTTAACGACGGGGATACGTTAATAAATATATATATATATAAATATAAATATAAAGATATATATATATATATATATATATATATATATATATATATATATATATATATATATAAATAAATATATAATATGTATATATAAAACACACACACAGGAAGGCAAAATATGTTTAAGATACGAGTAATGGGTTGGAAAGGAAAGTGTTGGAGTGAAGATTTCTGGTGGGGGGCTGGCAGGGGAGGAATCCCAATATTGTGTACATATTAAATTGATATCCCATATGCAGTTTGTGGAGAGTCCACACCATTATCCAATGCACTTGCACATATGTAATACTGTACTGTATTCCTTGACTCTTTTTCAACCACGACAAGCAATTGTTTATTATTTATGAAGACAGTAAAAAGTCATAAACACACAAACAATGTGCGTTACCCTAAGTGTTTGAGTGCAAGTGAGAAAAAGGCAAAAACAAGACAAAAGAAAACAAAACAAAGTAAGGGAAACATTTTGCTGGAAAACCACCCATTCGTATCAGGTTTGGTTTTTATTGTTCTTTAGGTCATCTCTTCGAGCATGACCTAATAATATGGGTGTCAATGTCCTTCGATCCGTCCGTCCGTCCGTCCGTTCACAATGAAGTTGAAGCGGGAGATCTGGTCATTAGTGATCCTGATAGAGGTCGATGAGACGTACACGATGGTATGACTTTCAAGGTCACCGACGGTCAAGGTCAAAGTCACGAGGCCTTTGAATTTGCGAAAATGACGATTTTCAAATTCTATCTCCTCTGCCATTTCTCAAGCGATCTTGAATTTGATTGTGGCATATGAATGTATGGGACAATATCTAAATTTGGTCAGGACGGATTTTCGAATTTCGCTTTCGTTTTCGCATCACGTGACTTCAAAATTTGCAAAAACTGCCCTACCTTCAGGAGCCTATATATTCTCTACTGGGTATGGTAAAACTTAGTGAATGGTGTCATTGCATAGCAGCTGACCTTGTATATTTATACATTTTTTGCCGAAGGTGCAAAAGTTTCAAAACCCGAAATGTAAACCTCGGCATTTATTTTCAAAATCTAATTTAGTGCGCGTGCGCCAAAATGCCGAGTCATCTTTAACCAAACTGCGCAGTTCGAGCTGTGCAGTAGAACTGTGCAGTCGAGCTGCGCAGTTCTACTGCGCAGTAGTCTTTGGTCGTAACTGAACATTGAGAACTTGTGGTATTATAGAGATGACCGTCACCCCCACACGGGGGTAATTTTATTTTTATTTATTTTTTACATTCAGGATCAGTGTGTTGATATGAGGCCGACATTGCCAAACTGGATTAAAAACGAAATGTGAAACATCCAACCACAGCTCCTTCCAAAGTTCCATGTCATTGAAGGCGCTCGTGGTTCATGGCCGTGTAAACGATGTTTGCGCTGACTTTAAGGCATTGTAATTTCCCACCAACACGGTCTACAAATCGTTTATCTTGCTTCACTGTCAGTTGTGCTCGGGGCAATGAAATTGAGGGAATGAACAATCCCCCAAAGCTCTCAGTGGAGTAATTGGACTGGGAATTGAAGCTTTCTTGGAGGGATGAAGAGTTGGAAAGGTGAAGAGATTGTCAGGCCAGTTTGAGCTGAATTTCGCTGTGAGCCATGCATTCTGATCCCATATCCCACCAGAGGGAGAAGGTTAATCATACACAATGTCCGCTCCCAAGAACTACATGCTTCACAATGCAACGCTCCCTGCAGGCAGAAGTCACCAGCCAGCGATGCAACTGTAGTTGGGCAAACAAAAACAGTAAATGGAATTTGAACGATGTATTTGGTCTGTTGGGCCCGTCTGAGCACATCGCTTCTGCTGCTGTTCTGGGATTCCAGGTTCACATCCCATATCCTGTGGCCATTTGTCCACCATCTACTAATATTCTGGAAACCCACGAAAAGGAACAATGATGCCACCATTTGTCCTGTATGACATATATGTACAGGCTCCTTCATGAGGATTATAATATACTGCGACAAAATTTACGTTGGGGTCAAAGTTTTGATTGTGAATTTGCGTGCAACACATGGCTACTGGAAGCTGAGAGTAAGCAATTTGGAATTTGATCCCCCTTGTAATTGCCTACCGTTTGTGAAATTCCATGGGATCTTTAAAGAGCAGGTTGCAGGTCACCAAACATGTTCTGAAAATTTATCAATATGATTATATGTGCATTAAATAGTTCAATGCAAACTATTGTGGTTGCCTATTGGGAAAATTAATGAAATTTAACTCCGAAGTTGTTATTTATCGAGGCCGTTGAAAAAAAAACAGCCGTGTGCCCATATATGGATGGTGACATCACGTTCTCCAAAAGAAAGCGGCGCTCACTCGCTCATTGAAGAAGTGTCCAGTTCAGCAGGCCGTTCTTTCGCTTATTTTGAGCTTGCAACTGTCTACATTATCCTTTTTTATTTTGAATTATTGTAGAACAAAGTTATTTGGATATTTGTACATCATGCCTCATACGTGTGTCATGTTTTGCGAAAATGGCTGGAAAACGGGTAATCGCTCCCACCGATTCCCGAAGGAATCAAACATTCGCCGGCAATGGATAAGATTTGTACAAACAAAACGGGCGAATTTTCCCCCAAAGAAAACGGGTAAAGAGGACCCTTTGGATAGACTTGTCATTTGTGGTGACCATTTCACAGCCGAGGATTACGAAGGCAACGCAATGAATGAGCTCGGTTTCAAAACAAGCGTGACGCTGTGCCCACCATTCAGCCTTCTCCTCCTCAGCTGGCTCCTGCTTCATCTTCTCACACTGTGTCACCTCTCAAGGTTTGGGATATTGTGTTTATCTATAAATGCGCATAAGAAATTGAGAAATTATTAGAATAGAGTAAGTCATCACTATCCGGAAGTCCGTACATTGTAACCCGTAATGGGGAACGCGGCTGAGAATCTCTTCCCCATCGGCCATGCCATGATCACTTTCGCTGGGGTCAAGCTCAGCTGTCAGAAAGACTTCAACACCAAGGGTCCATTATTGATTCATTCTATTTCTGACTCTTGAGTGACTAGAGGGTTGATGGTGGTCATATGGCAGCTTAGCTTCCGGGCTAGCTATCATTTCTTGAAGCGCGACTGTGTCGCTGATGTCCATCAGTGCCCCTCGACCAGTACACAAACTGGAACTGGTACTCATTTTGCCGACCTCGGAAGGATGACAGGCTGAGTCAACCCCCTGGTGTATTAATTCAGCGGCCGACGGGGCTTGAACTCAGGACCCGAGAATCCCAAGTCACCACCCTAACCACTGAGCCAACACCAGGCTACTAGAGGGTTAAAAAATTATTATATCAAGTCACAGACGAATCAAACTTTACATTATTTTATGCATCGAACAAGAAAATGAAAATCTACAAACCAATCTGTCTGGTGGAGTCTGTCAGTGTGAACTGCCGGACAGTCAGTCCTGCCACTTGTACACGAAATAGGCAATTTTCTGGCATTTGCAAGTGGCTCAAATTTATATGGCTCAGGGCCAGAAACTCCATAGTATAAATTCCCATCATCCTCCGACTCGTCCTTGGCAATATCGGAATGAACACTCAATTTCATCGCCGCTGAAATCACTCTGATTCGCATCTCGCCATTGTTTACACGCTGTTTCCGAATGTTCATGAAGTTTTCGGAGAACGTGACGTAGTGACATCATAGCATCTTTGGTAACTTCCGGTCTGTTTTTCGATCACCGAGAAAAGTTTTGACTCAAAAGTTAATTTTAGCATATTTTGAGTTTCAAATGTAAGAAAATAAATACCCCACGTTTATTAATGTGCTTACAACCTTTGAATCACGCGAAGTCATCAGCGACCCAAAACCTGCTCTTTAATGTCCACCAGCAACCAGTGCAGGGAAATGGGTTCTCTTACCATGCATCCACGGGTTGGCACACTCTGTGATGCAACACCCTGCCTGTGAAGCACCAATCCGACAGTTTATAGTCATGACGGGAATACAACGCAGACTGCACATTCCCTCTGAAGGACGGTACGCTCAGTAATAATGGAATGCAGACCGTACATACCCTCCGGAGGACAACACGCTTTGTGATGCAACGCCCTGCCTGCAAAACATCAGGGTGACTATCAATCGGTGGATGGGTAATTGAGTTCAGACAAGACAGTTTGATGGCGAGTGCACTCGCTCTGATCTACACTACCAACAAGGGTTGGTTTATATGATCGATAATATTCCACTGTCATGACACCCCTTTCTGTGGTGACTATAATATCGGTACGACTTGATAACCCACAAATACTGGATCACATGCGCATGATTTCCAATTTTGCAGTGAACCCATATCTGTAGGTGAACTTCCAGTAAACAATGCAGGCAATAACAAGGCAACAATGAGAAATCAAAACACAAAATGGAATACAGTACAGGTAAACACAAAAACGCATGCCGCATCAACAGGCTCATCGTCATTCATTTTTAAAACGACAAAGAGCAATAAGAGATTGCAGACCCTTGCCAGGACGTATTTTGTGTGGTGTGCGGTGTGTATGGTGCGGTGTGTGGTGCGGTGTGTGGTGCAATGTGTGGTATAGTGTGTGGTGCAGTGTGTGGTGCAGTGTGTGGTGCAGTGTGTGGTGCAGTGTGTGGTGCAGTGTGTGGTGCAGTGTGTGGTGCAGTGTGTGGTGCGTATGGTGCAGTGCGTGGTGTGCGGTGTGTGTGTGGTGCGGTGTGTGTGGTGCGGTGTGTGTGGTGCGTGCATGTTGCGGTGTGGTGCAGTGTGTGCGGTGCATGCTTTGCGGTGTGTGCGGTGCGGTGTGTGTGGTGCGTGCGTGGTGTGTGTGGTGCGGTGTGGTGCGGTGTGTGTGCGTTGTTTGTGTGGTATTTGTGACGTAATAAATAATAAATGCAATGAATCCATTCCAATTCGTAATTCGTATGAATTGATAGACGTACTCCCGTTCCAATGGTACGTAATTAATAGACTACACATTTTAATAGTGCGTAATTAATAGACGTACTCACGTTCCAATTCGTAATTAGTACATAATTAATACACATAATCAAGACAGACAGAAAAAAACAAAAGGAAACAAACAAGTGGACCCAAATGCAATACCCTCTCCTCTGGCGATGGTAAAAGAAAAACTCAAAACTTCAGAGCAACAACTTTACTTTGCATTTAAAATGTCAGACTGTGATTCAGCTTTTAAAATGCGTTTACAAAACAGTGCTTGATGGATGACACATTTTTTCAAAAATCACACACCAGTTACCCTGATCGTAGTACGTTTCAATAACATGAATGCCAGGTACTCTGCGACACAAACACTCGAGCTCCCCCTTGCGGAACACGTGGTAAAACCGATGGTGTACAGATCTTTGGTCCGGTGCCGACAAACTAGAACCAGCAAATGATGCATTCTGTTTTTCCTGAGTCTTTAGATGCCATGGCACGAGGACATCCTGAGATGAGAAAGGCATCCGGTTTTTGTGGACGGACAACAGACCAGCGGACGGCACCATGCTTCCATTCTCGGATGACTCACATCTCCCCACTCGAGCGGCGGCAGAATCAATGCTGCTAGACTCATTCTTGGCTGGTGTGGGTTTCCTCTTTCCCTCCGTTGCCAGAACTTGTGCTGGTTGTTCACCAGTCTCAGACTTTACACCTCCATTTTCCCCGCCGACGATACACAAGGCACCACAGGAAGTCAAATCTTCACACCCCGTCTGGTTAACGGTGCACTGTGCATCTTGCTGTTTCTGCTGCAGGTACTTGGACCTGACGTGCATGTATTCCTGTTCCAAAGCCCAAACGTATACCAAGCCTTGACCGCCGGGCCGTAGCACTCGTGCCATTTCCACCAGGGCTGCGTGGCGCCTCTCCTGAACACAGAGGGGGTTTGACAGAGATGGTTCTGAAGTTTTTGACAATCAACCCTTTTGACCAACACCAGCTTACAACCGCAATCTGGTGCCAGATATTGTCAGTGTGACCCCTTTTACCTCTGCCCCCTCATCCCCCTCATGGGTCAACAATCGCCCTGTTGAAGATACTCAAAATGCTTCTGCATTTTGCACCAATAAGTCTCAACTCTTTCAATGGTTCCATCCATTCGGGAGAGTCACCAGAGCTTGACCCGGCACCAGAATGGCTCCATTGTTTAACAACCCGTAGAAGATTCCATAGCATGCCCGGGAATGCCACCAAACTCTACTAGAAAACCATCCCCAAGGATGCCAAGTCTTTCAAATGAATCAACTCTCAGAAAGAAAAAGTACCCAAATTATTATTATGAAACAAGTATTTACATGGAGTGACCGAAAGTATTCACATCTAACAATTTGATATCCACATGCTGGTTGGTACTCTATATTTGCAAATAAAAACAACAAAAACTGATATTTTGGTTCATCATCCCTGAATGTCCATATTTGCTGATATAAAAACAATACCAAGCCACTGTACAGACATGCTTGATTGATGAGAGATATTTGCTGGATTTATGGTGATGACACCAAAGCTTTGAGATTGTTATGGAAACCTTAGAAATTCTGGAGCATATCGTAATAAAAACCCTATGTATCGTTAGTTTGGAAGCCCCTGCTCATTCCCTGTTCATGACACTCAGCTGCCAGTTATGTCACTGTGCTTGCGATGGAAAAAGGCAAAACGAGATCCACAACATTCTACCGCCTCCATTGTAGACATATCGGTGGTCTCTCTGTATTTTAACGACTCCTTTTTGGTCTTGCACCCTCTGCTCTCTCTTGGCTCTGTCTCTCACAAGTTTTTGCAGGAAGCATGAGGTCTGCCAGTGACCCTCTTCTAGTTAAACTCCCAAAATCCAGGCTCAATGCTCACTTCCACTCATTTGTTCCTCTTTTCTCTCACCTGTGAAACCAAATTCCCCAGTCTGTTCAGTCCCATTCTTCCCTTCAGGGCTTCAAGACAGCTGTTCACTACTACCTCAGGTCATCCCCTATCCATACTCATGATCTCTTGTACCCCAAATGACCCCATTCCCAAGCACTCCCCTTTTCCAGGTGATTGTAATCCCCCCCTCCCCCAACCAGCCCTACCACCCCCTCATCTCCTTTCGTCTGTTAGTTATCAGTTGGTTTGTTCCTTTACTGTTACATCCCCACTCTCCCCTTCCTCTTCTTGCTGTATTTAATTCAGTTCATGTGTAGCCAATTCACCTCCATGTTCCCTTCTCCCCTTGATCTCACTCCCACTCTCAGTTCTAATCTGCTGTTGGTGTCTCCCCCTTCCCATTTTGTTCCTTTCCATTCTGCTTTAACTCTTCCATGATCCTCGATCATGTATTCAAAAACAAACAAAAACCTCCTTTGTCAGCAAACAAAAAAAGCAAATACATATCTCGTCATCCTATCATACGACATGAACATTTAAAAATCGACGGCGGTCTTCAGTTCCTTACTGCAGTGGAGAGGTGATGGACGACGGCGATCGAGAGGCAGGCATCGAAGGAAGTTGAACGCACAGGTAGAGACAGAGCATCACACACCAATACTTGGAAACCTCGCTGGTGACAGATCTCGGTCAACGGCATGCTGCGGTCACATCCAATCTGTCACAAACGAAAAGCCACATTATTTTCCAGTTCAACTTGTGCATCTGCCAATTATCGGATAGTCCTCAGAATTGCATTCAAAAATAGAGGGCCAGGACGGTACATCGAAGCAAAATGTTTCAGGAACAGCACTGAATGTCCTGGATGAAAGGTGAAACATGTGATGTGTAGCACAAAGAGGAACGCTGTGAGGAAACGAGGTAAAGTGAACTGTCGAACAACAAAAACAACAGCAAGCAATACCATGTAAGCACATATCCTCCTCACCATTGCTAGTCCTCGGTTTGCGGACAGGTATTTCCCATTTCCGCATCCAATGTCCAGCAGCAGTGCAGCATCAGGCAATCCTCGCACGAAGGCAGCCACATGGGGCCAAGGCGAGTGCCTTGTGTTGCTGAAATGCGCCGCTATCGTGTCGTACACGCCATGCACATACGCCTTCTCCAGCCTCTCAGCAGACGCCTTATCGCCTGGCAGTTTCGGCCTCACCGACTGTCCTTCCTGATGTGCTGCCACCGTCGTGGGGCAATGCTCAAATCGGTTCAGACTTTCATTCGGTGGTTCCAATTCTCTTTCCTCATCCAATTGGATGCTTTCACATGCCTGCTTGCCAACTTGGCTATCACAGGTTGAGGGAAAGGCTACGGAGAACAAATGGACGCAAGCATCACTCTTACCAGATTGATAATCACAAGGTTTATCACTCAATTAATTTAAGCAATGAAAGGCACCTATAATCAGCCATACACCCCACATTTGCTTGTAGATATTTATTATGTCCACATCGGTGTTACGGGTGTAGGTGAGACCGAGATCGAACCTACAGCAATGGCATGGCTGCCAGCAAACTTTGCGGAAGGAGAAGGAGATGCGCATTCCACGGTTTGCAAGCGTCGGACCACCGTCTTGCAAGCGGTTGCTTATAATGTCAAACTTTCGCGGTGTAATTCTGGCAGAGGGAGGACGAAGGTTAGGCCGAATGATCTTACAAACATTACCAAGCTTTTCCAAATGGAGTAGCTCTGACATGGCATTCTGATTCATACAGTTTGCCACTGGGATTAAACACACGTGGTTACAAGTCATACCGATCTTATTACTGGGACTGCACGAGGTAAGAGAACAATGCAAAAACATACCTCCCCTTTGTAGTCATTAAGCTGGCTGTCCTGCCTGCTTAAATTTTGGAGGAAGTATTATTAACATATCCAGAAGCTATTCATATAATAACTGCTCCGATATAATTTCTCTTGATAAGGATGACCTCGTCAGCTTATTACGAAAACACAGGGGAATTGATGCCCTCAAACATAGCAGTGGGGATTGAAAACAAAATAAGCTGGGGGGGGGGGGGGGACAAAACACACACACACACACATCAAAATTTATAAATAATTACACTTTACAATTGGCCATTCATATGACCCTAATCTGGTGGCTGGTATGGCTGGTATGCTCACTATATCTATGGAGAAAAAAAGAAAGAAAAAGTTTCAAAAATAAAAATTTTCAGTTTTAAATAAGGACCAACACGGGGTGCATTTGGGGGAAGAGGGAGGGGGGGTAATCAGGAATTCACCATTTAGCAGAAGCCTGGCATATATGTCTTAGGCCTCAATCTGTTCTTGATTTAGTGTCGAACAATTAGCCCAAAGGAGCAGAAAAGGTTCGGCGCTTGCCAGCATTGCCCACCCGTGGCTCCAAAGGTAGCGAGACTCTCCAGACATGACAAGAAGGCTCCGGGCAGGCAAGAACACCGGTACACGGGTGCCACAAGGGTGACGGAAATCCATCACGACCTGCATCGCATCCACAGCATTCGGAATAAGCACAGCATTCGGAATAAACACAGAGTTCTTGAGATTTGTACCGCGGCACGAAGGACGGTGCAAGTATTACCCGACGTCATTATTGGGATTATAAAAAAAGAAATTAAATTGTGTGCCAAAAACCTTCAGGCAAAATGTCATGATCCGACACATACAAACCTGAGATCCCAAACTCAAGGACACGATTCCATCTTCAAAAGCCGAATGGGTGTCGACGTGCGGTGGAATTCCTGCAAAACGATGAACGAGTCAGTGAACCATTTTTCTGCATCATGTTCGAATCAAGGGGGATGTAAGAGATCGGTGAGCAGGCAATACCTTGTCCGGGCTCATAGCGATTGACAGTCAGCTGATCAGGCCTGTGTTGAATATATCCCGCGACGAGGCAATTGGAAATCATCTCATCACAGAGAGAAGGTATGCCTAGTGAGGTTTCACACAATCGTAATAGTAAACGATAGGAAAAGTCAATGAAATAACAGGAAGGTGGTGGTTCTTCCCCATTCTGTCATTTTGAGTATAACATGGGTGTTGCTTGAGTATTCTGCAATTATGTAAACTCACTGAAGTAATTCTCATGCTTGAAGAAAAATGAAAATTAACACCGGACACGGTGGTGTAATGGTTCGAATATCCGCTCCGAGTCTGGGAGGTCGGTGGTTCAAACTCTAGCCAAGTCATCCCAAAGACTTAAACTGTACGTGCTGCTTCCTTGCTCAATATTCAGCATTTGAAAGGATTCTCGCATGGGCAATCCCCATAGGTTGGAATCCAATGGGAAGAGGAAATGCCCCACTGAGTGCATTGAGAAAGGCGGCGCCATTGTGGCATCACGAGTACCCAGAGTGCCCCGGGAGGTGACAGCACTTCCCCAAAGATCAGTGATTGTGTTTGTCTCGTCTAACAGACCTTTGTTGTGTCTCGTGTATTTGGCTGTATGTTTGTGGGTTAGTTGTGAGAGAGAGGGAAAGTCATGTGGGGGGGGAGGGTAGTGGTGGAGGGGGGGGGTTGGGGCGGAAGGGGGGGCAGCTGCACCAAGTCTTAGATCCTGTTAAAAAAATGTTTTGTAAGTGGCTTATGAATGGAGAATGAAAATCAATTTTAAAAGCTCAATTTAAAAATGTAATGGACACAACCATCAACAAAAAAGAAATGCAAAGAGGTGTCCCAATAGCCCAGGCAAATGCTTCATCAGCACCTTCATCTGTGGAGAGTATGATCCCAATGGATGGATGGAAAGATGCTGAGAAGAATATCCTGGCAGCACTGACAGATGTCACCTGATGATGATCACAAAACTGATATTTATTACTAAAAGGAGAAGTGTGTGTGTGTGTGTGTGTGTGTGTGTGTGTGTGTGTGTGTGTGTGTGTGTGTGTGTGTGTGTGTGTGTGTGTGTGTGTGTGTGTGTGTCGCGTTAAGTAGAAGAAGCAGCACGACCT
Source organism: Eptatretus burgeri (assembly GCF_056783735.1). Lineage (NCBI taxonomy): Eukaryota > Metazoa > Chordata > Myxini > Myxiniformes > Myxinidae > Eptatretus > Eptatretus burgeri. Next base: position 63,983,692 of record NC_140973.1, read on the forward strand.
TGAGCTTTTGCAGTTCCTGCAGTCAAATAATGAGGATGTGTCCACGAGCAGCGTCCTAAAGATTTTGTCGGCTAAAAAAATTTTTTAAAAAAAATTCTATTTTTTTTTTAAAACAACAACAACAACTTCCGATATTTTGTCACGTGCCTTGATTAAGCCAATAGCAAAACGCATCATAATGTATTTACGATATATCGTGTATTTACAAAATAAATAATGTATTTACGAAATTACAATATGATAAATGGAATAATCTTTAAATAGTAACGTGAACTTTTAGAAACTTTAAAGCAAATGTCCGAATACATTTAAAAGTTCATGATAGACGCTCTCAAAAGGCACCGTCAATGTGAGGATGTGTACATTTGCTCAGTATTTAAGGAGATCCGAATCTTGTATATACAAGAGATGAGTCCGAGAGATTAAGGTAGAAGACGAAGACGAAGACGAAGACGAAGACGAAGACGAAGACGAAGAAGAAGACCAAGAAGAAGAAAACAATGCCGACGCTGCTAAAATGGTACTGTTGGAAATAATTTTTTCATGTGCTTCACTTCACTTTACATCCTCAATGAGACTCATCGAGAGACACGCAATATGTTTGTGAAGTGCAACATGCTGTTTTTCATACCCACCAGCGAAGCTATGGGAGGGACGCCTAGTTATTCCAGAAAGGAAGCTATGGGAGGCACGCCTAGTTATTCCAGAAAGGACAAACAATCTGTTTTATGAATAATGTTTGATGTGTGAAGGAAATGTTTAAGGGATATATGGTTATATCATTGACCCAAAGTAAAATTAGAACATTACATGTTCTTATGCCACAAGGCAAGTACATTTAAATATTACCACATTCCGTACCTCCAGGAAGAGGATTCGCCTTATTCACACTGTTGTCTTCATAGCAGAATTCAAACCCAAAATGCTTCACTCTTCTGTGCTTCAAAACCCGTTTATCTGCAAAGTAAATAACAATAAGTGTAAATAATTTTATATAATCAGTTATAACAAACTTTGCTATTAAGAAAAAAAACAAACTCAAAACCACTTCTATAATGAGACCGAATTAGCCAGTTTGTCAATAATCATGATATTAACTAAGCAAAGGAGAATACTCATCATAACCTCACCTCTCCAATCCCTGAACTGTTCCCCATTTATCATTCTTTTTCTCCTTCAATCCCATCGCCTCCTTCTTCTCTCACATCATCCTTTTCACCGTGATGAGATCTTGCCTTCAATTGAAAGATCATTCGTTCGACAATGCCGTTGGGGCACTTTATGTAGATCGGTGACTGTACCCTCCCATGGAGTAAAATAATAAACTGGTACTTTCATGGAAAGACGATGAGAACCCCGACAATAGATCGAGGCTCATGGAAGAGCGAGGTGATGGAGGGTAAAAAGGAAGATATTGACAGTGGGGCTTTGGGGCCATATTTGAACAAAATAAGCGAGAAAGACAAAGAGACGAGAGAGAGGGAAACAGTAACCTGTATGCAATTCGGTTCGCTGCAGATGGTTCTGCGTTCGTATGCAGCACAAGGCTGCGGGGTAGCATCATTGGCTGAGGGTGCGGCTGTGCTGCTGATGCAATGCTCTCTGTCAGTTAGGGAATGAATTTGGAATTTGTTCAGGGTGCCGGAGATAGCTCGCCGACTCATCGAGGGCACCGTGGAATCTTTAACGTCTACCAACAATTGCTGGCAGATGTGACGCCATGTTTATCGTCCATCCGAGAGACGACACACACATTGGTGAATCACCCTACTTGTGAAACACCGGGATGATGGTTCATAGCTGTGTCGGGATTCAAACCCAGGCTAGACAGCTTAGAGGCAAGTGTGCGTACCTCTAGGCCATCCAGTCAGCTCTATGTGGGGTCAATGGGGGTAGAAGGGATCGTGGGTCTCGACAGGGATGATGAAGTCGGGGGGGGGGGGGAAGACGGGTTGGGGTGACACGAGATGATGCACCGCCTGTTTTAAGTCCCGAAGGGAATAGTGGAATGGAACCACCTCATTCCACTAATGTGAGAAAAGAGAAACAAACCATTTAATATGTGGTGCAGAAAACCTGGATTTTGAAAGTTTAACCAAGGAGGGGTTAAGACCTTGAATGGACCACATAAATGGACTCCGACCATGAATCCAATATAAAGCACACTCTCCAGAGATTCATTAATGCAAACTAAAGTGAAGTCGATGGGGTGCCATCACAAACCCCACGCTTCCCCACCGAAAGCAAAGTTGAAAGATTGCACAGTTCCACTAGGAATGACCCAATATCAAATTGAGTTAAAAACAAACTCAAATGAGCTAAGATCCTCGTCCTCTTAATGATGACGTCATAAAAATTGATATGATGTCATAGTGATGTATCATATTCGCGGTAATTCATCTCTGCTAATGCCCTGTTCTATTCCCGCAAACGGAATTCAAAAAGCTTGCCTAGTTTTGGAGATAATTATTTCGGCGATTTCCATTAGCAGTGATATTATGACGTCAACCTTTTTTTCTCGGAAGAATTTCCAAAATCGGAGATGTTTACTGCCTGCGCGTGGACTTTCTGCATATACATGGCAAGTTTCACGAAGATCCGATGAAAACTCTGGGTTGTGAAACAAAAAAGTCCACAAGAACAACAACGTGAGTCAGACTTAGAGAGCCTCCACGAGGATCTAAAAAAAAAAAAAAAAATCTTGTTTTGACCCCTGTGAACGTAAGCACCCTCACCTGAACCCCTTGGGACATGAACCAGGGGTCAAATGAAAAAAAAAGTTACATGTGTCATGCGTCCCCCCAATGTTGATTGCATATTTAGGGTTTCATTAAAAATTGTTTTAAAATGTGCCCGTAATTGCATTTTTTTTTTTTAAGTTTGACCCTTTGACCCCATCCCAGGGCCCCAGGGGTGCAGCCAAAATGAAAGGGCTCTTGCACCTACTAACCATGTCTTGATCATAACTACCAAGTTTGGTGAATTTCTGCACAACAGTTGATGAGATAGCGTAACAGACAGACAGAGAGACAGAGATTACAAGATCCCCCTTTGTTTAAAAAAAAAAAAAAAAAAGTGTGGCAATAATAATTCACCACCGAACACTATGATCATCCTTTGATATAAAGGATTCATTTGAAATATCCAAAAAGCAGTTTCACAACAAAGTGTAATATTCTTCACCTGACTTTACACAAATTAAAACACTCACCTTGAATTTCCTCCGCTTCATCCCAGGCGAGGAAGTTGAGGAGTTCCTGTTCATATTCTTCCGAGACAAAGTTTGGAATAAGCAGCAAACCAGGAGGAAGGGATGAAGGGTCCTCTTGCAGACAAAGCACTGCACAAGATGATGGACCAAACACTTCATGATGAAAAATATGTACTGCATATTCAAACTTGAGACATTCACATTGCTAACAGACCATGCCATCTGATGAACAATCAAATAAACCTTGCCAAAAGGTGACCACGTGTGACTTCTTTAAGGTCACACTGAGGTGAACAAAGCTGCTATCCACCAGGAGCGACTCCTTGAGGAATATCTGCCTACGAGAGATTCCGATGAGAATCGTTCTACAGAGTAACCATAAAAAATATGCGTTTGCCTCATAACGTCACCAAATGACGTCATAATGTCTCAAGCTTGACATATCTAGAAAGCACTCATCGAGGTGTTCAATTTGAGGTACTACACGATATGGTTCCTAAAACTTGAAAATTTGGCCTTGGGGTAAAATATGTTTGACCTTAGGCGCTAACCATGAAGGTCAAGGCCAATCGCCACCAAAAACTAACCGGCTGAACGCCAGACCATATACTACATTTCCCATAAAGTTTGGAGACGATTAGATGAAAATTACTCAAAAAATAAGGGTTTCGTCGACTCCCCTGATTTGCGACAAAGTGACCTTTACCTTTGACCTTGACCTTCAAAATTTTGTGCACTGAAAGGGACCTCTATAGGCCTCTGATATGCGAAGTTACAAAAATTTCCAATGACAACTGTGCTCTGCAGAATTTTTTATACGTGATTACAGACAAACAAACAAAAAAAACATACAAGCTGACTAACATATCTTGCAAAAACTTCGTTTTGGTAAGATAAAAACAGGAAGACATACCCTGCTCCACAAAACCCAAGTAAAGCGTGATGTGCCGAGCAGTGCCAGACACAGTGAACCCATTGAGTGAACGGTAGACCCTTTCCGCATCCGCCGAGCTACCGAAGCTCGCAAAAGCGTACGGTTTCCCGGGCAACATGTGCAGCACCAGGAGATGACCAAAGGGTTGCAGAATGGAGGTCAGCAGCTCCCGACTCATCCCGTTGCCAAGCCCACCGTTGGCTATGACCAGGTGCTGCGGGAGAGGGAGAGGGAGAGGGTGAGGGTGTGAGGATGAGGGTGAAGGTGAGTGAATTAAAAAGGAAACAAATCATGGGATATAAAAGTTGATCATACTGTGTTTTCATGACAGAGGGGACCGATTGCAGGGCCTGAGCTTAAGAGACAGTTCTTATTTCACAAACCAAATCAAACACACAGATTTTACAATCCAGTGACAAACGGTGTGGACACCATGCTGAACCAGAAAAGGTCAAACGGATCTGGATTCCCCAAACTACAGCTCTGCTGAAGGGTACTGTGAGAGCCAGAGCTTCAAAAGTCCACAGGACACAGGTGGATTTAATGTTCTTTGTGACACGAGGCGTGCGTGCTCCATTGTGCGGCACTAAACTGGTTTCAGTTGCATCTGACACAATCAGTAATCAAAGCACTACTTCGACAACCGTTTCTTCGTGATTTTAACATAATGCGGCCTAGCAAGTCTAGTTGCTATTCATCCAAATGGTTACCTCAGTGATGTGCGTGACGAGCGGTACTCCCTCATGCCTCAGCAGTGTAAGCTTCGCTTTTTGCTGCTTACGGAGCACTTTCTTTTGTGCCTTGGTGAGCTTAGGCCGCTCACCCTCACCCTCGCCAACCACCATCTTACAAAGGACAAAAACACCGGGAAAATTTTTAAACGCCGTTTTTACTGTTTTAGACGCGCGTTCAAACCTTGTTTTATATCGTCATTATCCCTTCCTCAAGACGTTAATAACCTGGACATGTTTAAACCGAGTATTAGATACTTTTCATCTTCACGTTATATCGTCTTTAATAAGTTGAGATAAAAACTGAAAAAAAAACCTTTGAAAAATGCAGGAGAATTTCCAGTCACTGCTACTAACGACGACGCCGTGGCCGTCAGAAACCGTACAAAGCAAAAAATGTGTATGAAGTGTCAGAAAACGTGGAATTAATTGTGGGAAAATAATACCACGGCACAACGACATCCAACACAAAAATCTCTCTCTCTCTCTCTCTCTCTCTCTCTCTCTCTCTCTCTCTGGGCCATCAGTTCACGTGGAACAATAAACTTCGAACATGTTCGGAGTATTCAGGCGCACACTTTATTACTTCATTGCCCTCGCTGAAGGAGAGGGTATTACATTTGGGTCCGTTTGTTCGTCTGTCTCTTTGCTTGTTCGTCTGTCTGTCTGTCTGTGTTTGTTTGTCCACACAGAACTTTCGTGTTTTTCTGTCAGATTGAGACGAAATTTTCACCGTCGGTGCAACAACTTCCCGTGCAGAATGTTTCAATGGTAATTATGACGTCGTAGGTCACGTGGTGTGGCGGCCATATTGGAAAAACGGGAAAAAAAAACTTTGGACCTCTGTATCTCTGAATCCGCACAAAGGAAAAAAATTGAGACTTGGTACAAGGCAAGAACTCCTCGTGGGGAATGAGTGTGGCTTTTTATGATGTCATGTGCCTTTGTTATGACGTCATAATTGCATATGTGGAACGTTACATCGAATCAGTATGAACGTTTTTGAGGGTCATCTCGGGATAAAATGGTCCAGAGAAGAAAAAAAAATGTCATGACGTCATCGGTCACGTGATTTGGAAGCCATTTTTTTTTGTTTTTTTTTTGTTTTAAACCTTCAAAAATCTCTGAAATGGCTGAACAGATCGAGGCGAAACTTTAGACGTATGACCACCTGTCCATGAAGAACATAAGGTTCACACATGTGATATCATTGGTCACATGGTTTATCAGCCATATTGGATTTACCTTTAAACCTCTAATGATCCATCCATCCATTGGGACCATACTCTCTGCAGAGCGTTGGTGCTGCTTAAGCAGTCTCCTTGGCTATTGGGCACAATCCTGGACGGGTCACCACTCCAACACAGTGTACCAGCAAGTTGGCACTCATTTCGCCGGATGACAGGCAGACTCAACCCCACCTGGTATTAATTCAACGGCTGAAGTGGATTTGAACTCAGGACCCTCGGATCCCAAGCCCACCACCCAAACCATTGAGCCAACACCAGGCTATAATGATACACTACTCAAAAGAAGTCCTGGTGAGGGTCTGCAACCTCTGATTGCTCTTTTTCTTGTTTCGTATGCAGCCTGTGGCTGCTGAATGCATCATTGCTGGGAGTGTGTCCATGCCACTCATGCAGTGCCCCCTACAGGTAAAGATCATGTAGTGTCCCTGGTCTTGGGCATTTATTATGATTCGTTCTCCGTCCCAATTGAGCTGACCTCTTCTGAAGACATCCCAGTGATCCTTCTTTGTCTATCCCCAATGTGTCCAGCTCTCTCTTTAAAAATAAAAAAATCTCCCTGCTCTTTTGTCCTTCTACCAGTTGTCACTACACAGTATGTCTGTTGGTTTTTCATCTTATGTTTTTATTTTGTCCTTTTGCAATTGTTAACCTCCGCCATCGAAGATCGGAGGTTACTGTTTTCACCCCTTTCTGTTTGTTTGTTTGTAAACAGTATTACGGAAAAACTCCTCGACGGATTTCGACGAAACTCGGTGGGGGGGGGGGGTAGGTATTGTCCAAGGATCATGGCATTAGATTTTGGACTTGGTCCCCTCCCCCAAAAAAATTGTTAGATAAATTTTTTTTTTTTGCATTTCTACATGTTTTAAGTGATTTCCAATCCCCCCCCCCAAAAAAAATTGTTAGAGAAAACAAAAAATTTTTTTTTTGCATTTCTATGTTTTAAGTGATTTCCAACCCCCCCCCCCCCAAAAAAAAAGATTTAGAGAAAAAAAAATTTTTTTGCATTTCTACATGTTTTGAGTGATTTCCAACTCCCCCCCTAAAAAAAACTTGTTCGAGAAAAAAAAATATTTTGCAACTTTTTTTTCAACAAGATCTCGATTTCTTTTTTTTTGCATCTCTACATGTTTTAAGTGATTTCCAACCCCCCCCCCCCCACCTAAAAAAAAATGTTGGAGAAAAGAACTATAACTCTGTGAACACTGTTGTTAACATCATATTTAATGAATAAGATATCAAGTTCACTTGAGTGACCCAGCAGTATTGGCGGCGGAGGTTTTGCACTCCCCCGAGTGCTCCCCCTCGAGTTGGGGCTGTATTTGTTGCTGTTTCGGTTTGGTGCGTGACGTCTGCGATTCACACCTGTTTTTGGAAGCTTTTTGTAAGGTGAGTGAGAGATACCTTTTCTGGCTTGTGTTCATGCTCGTGTACAAATTGTATTCGATAGTCCGTTGAACTTTTCACGTACTCTGCCAACTCTACAGTCGTCGCTCTGTTCACTTGATTGAGTCCCATTAGACCACCACCTCCTCCTTTCTTTGGCAGGTACATTCTCAGGATACATTGATTTTTGTAGAACATTTTGTGGATAGTGAGGGGTTTCCTTGTTCTGATATCTAGTTTCTGATTTCTGCTTGTGGCCAGTTTACTATATTCCCGCAGCTACACTGGAATATTGGAACTGCAGCTTGGTTGATGGCTTTGGTTTTGTTTCTTGGGGAGAGGTATGTTTTCAGGATCACCATCGTTCTACGCAGGTATTCTTTGGTCATTGTTTTGCGCATTTTTTTTTATGACATATTTGGTGGCCCTCTTCGACTCCCATGTATTTGTAAGATGCTTCATTGTCTAGCTCCTGTATTGTTGTATCTATATCGATTTTTATGTTGTCTGTTTTTCTTAGTCTACTTTGTACGAATGTATACTTGGCACACTTATCAAGACCAAATTCCATTTGTTGTTGTCAGAGTTTCACTAATTTCAGTCGTTCTGTCAATTTTTTGTCGTTCAAATTGTTTAAAATCGTTCATGTAGAGTAGATGTGTCACCTTTCTTCTTTCTTTGGACATTCTTTTATTGGATGTGAGCGTGAGTGTTATATACATTGCTGCTGCTCGCTTGTACTAACCGTAAATGGTACTAACCCCACACCTCTCATCCATGGCTATTTCTCATACTCCTATATATGTCCGCGAGTCCGATTTTACATTCAGGAACACAAGAACTATGGTTACCCATGTTGAAATTTCCACTCTTTTGTCAAAATGCTGAAAAATGGTGTTTAAAAGACTATTTGAATCACAGATTTCACTCCAGCAACAGCAGGTAAACACACACATACACACACACACACACACACACACACACACACACACACACACACATACACACACACACACACACACACACACACACATACACACACACACACACACACACACACACACACACACACACACACACACACACACACAGCGCAGGCGCAAAAGACCTCATTTAGCATTCTTACGTCATTTTGAAAATAGCATGCTTGGGCCGAGAGTCACGAGACTCTTCGTCATTCACTGAATCTTATTATGGTAACAGAAGTTTCTTACTGCAGATCCTCAAAGCCGTTTACTCTTCATTTCTGCACATTGTCTCGTTGGAAGGGAAACAAATCCTTTTCTGCGCTTCTTGGAAATGCAGCTGTGAATGTGCTGTGTGTGTTTCTTGGAAATCATTCTCTGTGTTTCAGGTTGACTGACTCTATTCGTTGCTTCACAAGTCGAATCAGCCGCAGATCATGAGTTAACGATGCGTCGATCTTCCCAAGTTGGGTATTGAAGGTCCTTGCCACCACGTGCTGTTGTCCCATGTATCAGAGAAACCGGTGCTGTCGATCTTCTTCTCCAAAAAGGAAACGGCTGATCTCAGGGGTGCTGCATGTAGGTAGACACCTGCATCATGTGGGATGGAAATAAGGAAGACCTCATGCAGGAGCCTCCACTTCTTGCAAGGTCTTCTGGCACAACCGGTCAACTCCCCGATTGGAGATGAGAAGTTGTGAAGTGGTTGTATATTATGTTGAATCACAACTTGCACAACCGAGTTGATCAGGTCGTGGTCCTTCAGGCTTGATCCCAAGCTTGCACTCCAGATAGGTCCACCACCGACATTGGTAGCCCCATCATAACACTGACCTCAACCTCATCCGATGTCAATCAGAATAGAACCATAACGGATGTGGATCCCTTACAAATAGTAAAATGGAAAGCATCCCAAAACTCAAGGCCATTGCGCACGCGTCCGCTTTGTCATTGAACTAAACTTGAAGAAAACAAGTTTACAACTAGAAGGGCACTCAGTAGAGCGCATACCTCCGCCCTGTAATGCCTGATCCACGAGAACATATCTGGCCCAATACATTTTTGAGATATCGTGCTATATATAGTTTTGAGTCCTATCTCTCCATGGTGAAGAATCACTTTAAAAATTCTATTAGTCGGATCTGGATCTGGATCTGGATCTGGATCTTCACCAAAATCTAATCAGTTCGTCTTTGTCTCATACACTCAACCTGCCCACCAAATTTCATCCCAATCCATCCACAACTTTAGGAGATATCCTGCACAGACAAACATAAAGGGGTGAAAACATAACCTCCTTCACCTTCGGTGGCAGAGGTAACTAGAACCAGCAATCAATGATTGCAGATCCTCAGCAGGACATGTTTTGTGTGGTTTTATAGTACGTATTTTATAGATGTACTCGCATTCCAATTGTACCAAACATACTTTATGTATCAGACGTACTTGTATTCTAATTGTACATACAGTAGTATTTTATAGAGGTAACGATTGAAAAGGGAGGCCGTGTAACAATGGTTACCACTAGGTGGTGTTTGTGGCCTACGTTAGCACATTCTATGTGGACAAACAAATAAACAGGCCCAAAGGCAATACCCTCTCCTCTCCTCTGGTGAGGGTAAAAATGTACATTTTATTATGTGCAGGTGTATTTGGGGGAAAGCTTATACCTCTTGTGGGGTTTGTTTCTACAATTAGTACCCCAATTTTTGAATGATGCCACAGAGTTTCTAAAGCCCCAACCTAATTTTAAATGTTATGACCTAATTATGGACCATTTAACATTTTTCACCATAACTCGACAAAGCTTTGTCTGATCAGAACAAAATTTGCCTCTGTGGATAACCCAGAGGAAGGCTTATTTACACTTAATTTACATCATACCCCTGCAGGTTGAAGGTCAAGGTCAAATGGCGGTCTGATTTAAAAAAAAAGAAAAAAAAAGTTCTTAATTCTGCCAATACTGAATCTCAGAGGTCTTTGCCTTCCAAGATAATCTTGTATCACAATTGTGCACCTGCAATTTGTTTCATATTTTTGACATACTTTTTTCGGATAGTGACCAAATTAACAAAAAAACACTTTTTTTGATCATAACTTGAATAATGTTTATGATGTTGAGTTTTATGGATAGAGTGTGGATGGGATCACATTTTTGTAATTTACATTCTTTCCTTATACGTTGATGGTCAAGCTCATATAGCAGTCCAAACAAAATATTGCCATCATTGGATCATGGGCACCGGGGAAGGCTCATCATTGGCGATTGCTTTGTGATCGCAGACATCTTGTTTAATTGGTTTTCTCGACATTCTCATCATAAAAGTTTGTTAAACACTTGATGACAAAAGATCAAATGGTAAAAAAAAGTTATGGCCTGGGCAGGCAGACAAACAAACAGGGGTTATAGACCTGTACTTGTGAAATCAGTCACTGTGACCTTGACCTTTGGACCTCAAAAAACAATTGGCATCTATCTTTTGAGTGGTGAACCAATATGCAAATGTCAAGTCAATCAAATGAAAATTTATAATCTTACGTGACCTTTGGCCTTTAGACCCAATTATTCATTAGTCTTCTCCATATGCTCATAATAATGGTTTGTTGAAAAATTGGATGACAAAACCTCAAATGGGGAAAAAAAGTTGCATGGGAGGACGGGCTTATAACGCATTAGCATTGGTCAGACTCACAGCTCTCTTTTAAAATCCCCACAAAAAAGTTATTCGATGGAGAAGTATTCCTTATAATTGATGTAAAAGATATCCCAAAGTTCTCTGCCTTTGTCCTGGATGAGATTTCTGCACAAATCCTTCCACGAGCCTTTTCATTAATTTCAGGCTCATTGTGATGATGGGATGCTCATTACATACAAAGCAGACAGACAAGTGCAGTCTATTTATTACCTCTGCCATCAAAGGTGAATGTTTTTCACACCTGTTTGGCTGTCTGTCTGTGAGTAGGATATCTCAAATGTTGTGGATGGATTCGGACAAAATCTGGCGAACAGATTGGATGTTTGACAAAGACAAATCGATTAGATTGGGATGCAGATCCAGCCTGGCAGAGGTATGCACTCTACCTATATATGCAAATAAAGCAGAAAACCTCCTCGTTTATGAAAAGGAAATGAATGCAATTCGTCTGTTGGGAATGAAAAAAATAAATAAATACACAAAGACCTTTTGGAAGTCATTTTTCTGCCAAAACGTCTCAAGTGAATGAATATTAATCAAACCCCAGCTTGTGCAAGGATTATAAATCTGAAACAAACAAAGTGAATGAAAACAATACAGAAGTCAAACATTAACAAAAGGTCATTTATTGAAACCTCCTCTTGGAAGCTCAAATATTAACAGGTAAAAGCAAAAATACCTCTTTAAAAAATGTTAGACAGCATAATGTAAACATCCACCTGCTACCGGCCAGTATGACTTCCACTTTGGACGGTTGGGGAACGTGCAAAGACAATCAACTACTTTAAAAAAAAAAAAAAAATCTTGATATACCTAACCACTTTAAACCCATTCATTGCACAAACCTCTCACCCTCATATAGGTAGACTTAAAAAGGAAATCACATTACAGGTGTGGGGGGGGGGGGGGTGAGACATGTGAGCAGTGGTTTAATTATTGGAATAACGGATTATTAAATAAAGTTATATAAAAATGTACATAGTGCAAAATCGAGCAAAGCTTCATGTGAAAATGAGAGTACCAATTATGGTCGGAAATAGATTACATGACAAAAGGGGGGGGGGTTATTGGGGGGATGCCCACGACAGCTTGGCGAGCATGAATGCCCGCTTGAGCTGCTCGTAAGTTACAAACATGACGATGTTCCAGGAGCCCAAGCGCAAAAACGATGGAACAAACCTGGAAGGTCACAGACAGGAGGAAAAAAAAATATATATATATTGTTACTTCTTGTTCCATTAACGATGAAACGTCAAAATCCCAACAACGTGAATTTATGGAGAACAATCAATCACTTCACAAAGCACAAAGAATAAGCACTCTTTTCATGTTTTTAAGATGCATAAGAGCTGCTGGGGCAGTTTTTCTTTGGCTAAAGGGACCCAATCCTGGACGGGTCGCCACTCGATCGCAGGAGCAGGACACTCAAGTGGCTCATTCTTCCCAGTAAGCAGGTACTCATTTTGCCGACCTCAGAAGGATGACAGGCTGAGTCAACCCACTTGGTATTTTAATGGGTCGACAGGGGCTCAAACTCAGGACCCTAAGATCTTGAGCCAGCCACCTTAACAGTCAAGCAAACACCAGACTTTCAATAAGCACAAAGAGGATTTTCTTTTTTTATAACGAACTGACACCAGTTTCCATGGGTTGGTCAGATACCCTAGGCCTAGAGGTATGTGCACTTGCCTCTGAGCGGTCTAACCCCGGGTCAAATCCCGACCCAGCTATACACTGCCATCCTCGTGTTTCCCAGGCAAGGGGAGACACCAATGCGTGTGCCGTCAATAAGAAGGACGTTAAACCACACGATCTGTCTGCCAGCACGAGCTAGTGCATGTTAAACATCTCACAGCGTCTTTCATAAAGAGTAGATGATTTATCTCCAGGACCCTAAACAAATTACAAATTCCTGCGTAAATCACCGTCTGTCGAATGCCAGACCTGAGCAGCCGGTTCGTGAAAGACTTGGGACAAAAATGTTCTTCTGCCAAACACTCCCCCCCTCCTCCCCCAACTCCCAAGAAGGTGGAAATCATTCGGGCCTTAAAAATAGTAGAAACAGTAGCAATTTCATCATCTGAGCAATTCAATCTTCTCATATTTAGGATGTCGTTACAATACATGATCGAAATAGGGCTCACCGCACCAGCCAAGCATAAACCAAACAAATAGATGAAAATGTTAATTTACCCTTTGTAGAACGCTGTCGGGCCTTCAGTCCTGAACATGAGGTAGGCACAACGCACAGCATTTTTGTATTGGCCAGGAGCAGAATTCATATATCTCGTCTTCACAACATCCACAGGAGAGGCGATCACCGTGGTGCAGAAACCGGCCCCAAACGCGGACGTTAAGTGGCAGGGAAGGTTGTCTGCAAAAGAGAGGAAAGGAAAAAAAACATTCAAACAGCTTTCAGTACAAACACCCACAGCGTGAGAAGGTAACACTACACAAGGTTGGATTAAACTGAAGAGGTCAACATTCAGAATGGCTTACAGTGAACACGCTGCAGATCCGTGTCACCTTTAGAACCAACCAAGTTGGGTCACCTGATCAACGTCGGCTCATTTGGACGTTAATAAAGCTTCACGGAATCGAGGAGATTATCATCGAATATAGATCTGGGCATGCGTGAAGCAGGCAGGGTTCGAGGTTTACGGCGCCGAACATGCAGTCGAAGCTACAGCCCTCTCCTGGCCGAGGGAGTGATGCGTCGAGACCATGTGAAATGAGGGGCGGGCATCCGTCACGTGACGTTATGACATGAGGTCACTGAAGACGCTATTATTTCATGTTTTCACATCAGTTTGAGTAAGAAATGAAAGTTTTTTTATTATTATTTATTTATTTGTTTTTATTGTGACGACCTTCCACGTGTGAAAATAATGCGGAACACCAAATGTCGGGGAAATTCACCTGGGGGTTTGGAAACATAGCGAACAAACAAACACTCACATTACATTTTGATGTCCCATACTCCTTACAGAGCGCTGATGCTGCCAAAGCAGTTTCTTGTCTAGGGTTATGATGGGTGGTTTGCTATTGCCTTCCCAGCATTGTTTGTCCATGATTAATTCTTTTAAATGTTGAGTGTCAAGCAAGGAAGCAGCACATATCATTTTAAAAAAGTCTTTGGTATGATTCAGCCAGGGTTTGAACGACCCACCTTCCAGCCGCAGAGGGGACACTCCAAGCACTACGCCACCGAGTGCGGTAGATGTATATTTTTTCCCAATTGATTAATCCAGTTTGGATTGCCAAAAGCAAAGTTTAAAAAGTAGAAGCAGGTGGTGTCTCAGTCATTTCCCTCTATCCCAACACCCAACCCACAACCTCTCCCCCCCCCCCCCAATATAAATAGATCACCACTCACCAGTCATCAATTTGTACTTGAGTATGGCATCCTTGATGATATCGTAGGTCACCAGCTCTGCACAGTTAACCACTGCATTGCGGGTGATATTTGGTCCAGTTCCTGGGGAAGATGATTATTAATTAGTTTCCTGTATTGTCAACCCAACGCAGGAGACAAAAGTTGGGACGGCATGAGGCAGTTCGGGTATGGAGACGACTTGCCTTTCCAGAGACCGCGCACCCCTTCCTCACGGGCGATAATGCGGTATGCCTGCATCGTTCCGCTGTAGCGCTTGACGGACCCGGCGGTCCTCTGTTGGGCTTGGAAGCGCACTTTCACGACGTCGGTGGGCTGAGCAAACGTCACGGCCATGGCGCCGGTCGTGCAGCCGGCGAGAATCCGGGACCCGAGGCCCACGTCTGAAACAGTATGGAGTGAAACCGTTTACACTACAACATTGGGTCGCTCAGAACATAAGGATAAAGTGATCCACAATTCGTGGTACCGCCATCGAAAGGGAACCACCAATTCCTGCCCATCCTTCATACGCATCATTTGAAACATAAAAGAGGGGAAGATGATTCCAAATAATGGCAATTCGACACACAGCTCAAAAAAAGATACCATTCTCTTAACCTACGTTCAGCACCACTGGTGTAAAACGCCTTCACGGAGTCGTACAGGCCGATCCGCACAGATGCGAAGCTCATTTGTCGCTGCAGCCCAGCCACGAGGCCGTTGTACAGCGAGCGTGGACCCTCGGTGCGTATCATGGTGGCGATCGTGCCAAACACGCCATGGTACTGCCCGGCGACAAGCGCGCGTGAACCTGTGCTCAGAGTGAGCGACTCGCCTTGGATCTAGGTAAACCAAAAGGGAGAAACAAACAAATGGTTTGAAAAACCTGAAAAGCAGGAATAACAAGCACACCAGTTAGAAATATTTCAAAGTTCAGAAGGGCATCATGTGCAAAGATACTTCAAAACACTCACGTCATTTCCAGGACAATCTTCAAACAAATCACACTAAACAAAAAGCATGAAGGTCTTTTGGGGGGTTACGTACGCGAGAGCCGGGTCGACCTGGTGTTTTGCATCCTCATCTGAATCCGACTCTCGATGCTCGGTAACCCAGGTACAAATCCCGTATACTTGTGGATTAGTCCATCGTACACTCAGGTTTTAACAATTCATGTTAAAATACATCAATGTTTGCAACCTGAACGCCATTTACGTACAAGCTCCACCACGAGGCGGTCACCGAGGAAAATAAATGAAACACGCACACGCACATGCACACGTCTAACCTGCAGGCGGACTTTGGCCGTGTCCAGGGGGAAGGTTATCAGGTCGGCGATGCAGGCGGCTGTGCCCGCTCCCACGAACTTCACGCCGGCCGTTGGGGCAACATCGAGAGGCTTAAAGCCCACCATGGCGACTTTTGTCTTCTGAGGATATGGAAATGCGTTTGAACAGTGGCAATACGATCTGCTCCGGAGATGATCACGCCGAGCTGCTCGACTCTTTGGCCAAGACCCTGAAAGAATGAACATTTAACATTATTGGCAATGACGTTTTGGGTATTTTTTTCGCACGACGATCAAAGAGACGACACATGGGTCCGAATGAGACTCCCTCGACATAACTATAATCCTCATTATTTATATAATACCAAAGGTGTGGGATCATGTCACTCACACAAAATTACCAATCACCGGGCTGGCTGCATGACCATTTAACGGACCACAAGTGAGTAATACAACAGAATACAGATTCAATACCACATTGCCCATTTTGGTAGGAGAGGGACATGGCAGACCATGGTCTGATGTGATGGTGACCCAAGATTGGTGTCACCGTCTAATGTGGTTTGGCCTCAGTAGCCCCAGATAGTCACAGTCCTATGTGGTTCGGATATATTAGTCAAGGACCAATCTAACCCGACACCCTTGGAAAACGTTGATCAAGATCTAATGCAGGCCGAGACCTCACCACCAGTCAGTCGCCAGGGTGACGACGCTAAGCTGCTTGGATGACGTCACGACCGCTGTATTGCATGGACCCGGGTGTTTCTGCGAGAATATCTTCCATTAGGTAAAAGGCCAAGACCGCCCCAATACCATAACAAATCGTACTCGAACCAGTGTGAAGAGCTGTGGAGTGCAAGGGTGGCAGCGAAACATGGTACTGTAGATCTCCAATGTGGAGCGACATCGCAAACCCCGTCCCCTTTTACCGGTGTGTAACCCACCTGTAACCTGCCCCTCTTACCGGTGTGTAACCCACCTGTAACCTGCCCCTCTAACCGGTGTGTAACCCACCTGTAACCTGCCCCTCTAACCGGTGTGTAACCCACCTGTAACCTGCCCCTCTAACCGGTGTGTAACCCACCTGTAACCTGCCCCTCTTACCGGTGTGTAACCCACCTGTAACCTGCCCCTCTTACCGGTGTGTAACCCACCTGTAACCTGCCCCTCTTACCGGTGTGTAACCCACCTGTAACCTGCCCCTTTTACCGGTGTGTAACCCACCTGTAACCTGCCCCTTTTACCGGTGTGTAACCCACCTGTAACCTGCCCCTCTTACCGGTGTGTAACCCACATGTAACCTGCCCCTCTTACCGGTGTGTAACCCACCTGTAACCTGCCCCTCTTACCGGTGTGTAACCCACCTGTAACCTGCCCCTTTTACCGGTGTGTAACCCACCTGTAACCTGCCCCTCTTACCGGTGTGTAACCCACCTGTAACCTGCCCCTTTTACCGGTGTGTAACCCACCTGTAACCTGCCCCTTTTACCGGTGTGTAACCCACCTGTAACCTGCCCCTTTTACCGGTGTGTAACCCACCTGTAACCTGCCCCTCTTACCGGTGTGTAACCCACATGTAACCTGCCCCTTTTACCGGTGTGTAACTCACCTGTAACCTGCCCCTCTTACCGGTGTGTAACCCACCTGTAACCTGCCCCTTTTACCGGTGTGTAACCCACCTGTAACCTGCCCCTTTTACCGGTGTGTAACTCACCTGTAACCTGCCCTTCTTACCGGTGTGTAACTCACCTGTAACCTGCCCCTCTTACCGGTGTGTAACTCACCTGTAACCTGCCCTTCTTACCGGTGTGTAACTCACCTGTAACCTGCCCTTCTTACCGGTGTGTAACCCACCTGTAACCTGCCCCTCTTACCGGTGTGTAACTCACCTGTAACCTGCCCTTCTTACCGGTGTGTGACTCCACTCCACGGCCTTAACACAAAACAGGAACCCAAAGTTAAAGGAAAAAAAAAACAATTCTTTCCCGAACCACGTGCTTCCCGCTCAAACCGCAGGGAAACCGGTCAGATCAAAACCCGGACTGGAACTCTCACCCACCGGAACTGATCAGCACAAACACCCCCAAAACACCAAGCTGCTACTACTACGCCGGGTCTCCTGTTGATCCAAGTCGATAAAAAGGTCTTCTCTCTGAACCCCACGGACCAGAGGCCGATATACTCACGAGTCGCGACCCAGGGGTTGGAGAGCAGGGGGGGGGTCACGACCCCGGGGGTCGCAAGTTTTGGAAGGCGCAGATGAAACACTCACGTGGAACGGAATTTGATTCGAAGTTCGACTTGAATGTGCGAGACGTATTCCTTGGGTCTTGGGAGATCCTGGTTGCTCGTCCTGGTAAGCCGAGACTTACTGGGTGACAGAGCAAGGCGGCTTTATATGACAGAGTTTGTGCGATGCGCTTCGTGACGTAGCAGAGGGGAGGAGGAGGAGGAGGAGGAGGAGAGGGAGGACGACTCGTCCATCCAACTCCGATTTTTTTCGGTCAACGTCACGTCACGTCACGTACGTCACGGCGTCGCGTCATCCCTCGGGTCCTCCATCACGATGATATCGCATTTCGTAATCGACGCTTCCTCCGCCATTTCTTACGAAGTTCGGCGAACTTTATAAAACATTTCACGATAACACAACCACAACCTCTCCTCTCCAATACAACCACCACCACCCCTCCCCACACCTTCCAACCCCTCCCTGTAACCTTCCAACCACCACCACCACCATCACCACCCCTCCCCACACCTTCCAACCCCTCCCTGTAACCTTCCAACCACCACCACCACCACTCCCCACACCTTCCAACCCCTCCCTGTAACCTTCCAACCACCACCACCACCATCACCACCCCTCCCCACACCTTCCAACCCCTCCCTGTAACCTTCCAACCACTACCACCACCACCACCACCACTCCCCACACATTCCAACCCCTCCCTCATCCATTGTCATGCACACTGACCCCTCCCCACCCTAACATCCTCCTCTCTCCACACACCTCCCTCCCTCCCCCACCCTAACATCCTCCTCTCTCCACACCCCTCCCTCCCTCCCCCCACCCTAACATCCTCCTCTCTCCACAACCTCCCTCCCTCCCCCCCCACCCTAACATCCTCCTCTCTCCACAACCTCCCTCCCTCCCCCCCCCACCTTCAGACACATTTGAGGTTGGCTCACCTTTCACCTCGACCCTGTTTACAAACTATGGAGTAACAATTCGATTTATCAATGTCTTTGTCACGTTACTGACACGAATTTGTTTGGCCTGGTCATGGTCTCAATGGTCTCTTCCTGCGTCAAAGGTCTTCACCATTGAGGGATCCATCGGACCGAAAACTATAAATAGCACGATGATGTCTCAAAAAGGTTGTGGATGGGTTATGAGGAAAACGAGGTGGATGAGTTGGAGGAGGTGACAAGAACAAGCCCATTCGGTTTTGGTTCAGGTCCGAATCCATCCAGATCCGGCCCATCAGCGGAATGCAAAACCGACACCGTTCAGCCTCGCAGAGGTCAGTGCTCTACCGACCGAGTGATGTCGTGTACAGCACGACACTTGTGAAATACAAATGAACAATAGTTGCCATGGAAACAGCAATTTGGTAATTTGGTAAATTTGACCCATCAAGTGTTTTACATGATGGAATGTGCACAACAAATCTGGTTGATACATTTTCTAATTGTGGCCAAATAGGTTTTGTTTTTTACATGTTTTGGATGGCATTGACCTTGACCTTTGCCCAATTTTTATCAGATTTTATACACATATAGATCCGGAACAAATAAGCTGTGCCCATTTCACTCTGATATCTTGAAAAAATTCCTGAAGTTTGGAAATAATAAAATCACAAAAAGATCCCATTTGATTATAATCACATGAACCAAGATGATCAGAACCTGAAAAAAAAGCCACAAGAGAAAGAGGAAATTAATTAATTATATTTTGTATCCTCTTTTCGGGCACTGAGGTGGTTTACCAATGGGGGAGCGGGGGGGGGGTGGTGATTTTGGCTGCTTACCCTCAAGTGTTACTGCAGAAGGCCCTCAAGACAGAAGGTCTAATGGGTTTGAATAATGGTCTAAGGGTTCTAATAAATAGGGTCTTAGGGTCCTAAATGTCCTTCAAGATCTTAAAGGGTCTTTGGGGTCTTAAGGATATTCGGAGTCTCAAGGGTCAAGGGGTCTATGTGGTCCATAAAGATAATCGATCTATGTAATTGAGATGATTTGCTGCACATCATGGGGGTGATTGCTTGCCAAGGATGAAAGAGCAACTTGGTGGCAAGACGTTACACAAAGAACTTTTGGAGCAGGAGTCGGCCCCATTCGGCCCATCATGTCTGTGCTGCACTAACCCCCAGTATCCATCACCCATCCACTCAATGCTACCTACAAGTCCTGACATTATCCCCATCCCTCTCTCGCTCTCTCTCTCCAATGCATCAAGGTACGTATCTAATTCACATTCAAACTTATCCACCCCCTCCACTGGGGAGACCATTACATGCACTACATTTCCAGGAAGACTATTCCATTCCATGAATTGACTACTCTCCGACAGAAAGACCCATCTTAAAACCGTCCTAACACTGTTCTTTACCTTTACCTGTTAATCTAAAACTGTTCTTTACCCTCAAGCTATGGCCTTGGTCCTAACATTGTCCACTCTGCTGACATACTCCTCTGCCCCTACATTGTCCACGTCGTTCATCATCTTAAACATCTCCATCAGGTTCCCTCACAACCACCTCCTTTCTAATGTATGAAGTCCCGTCACCTTCAATCGCTTCTCATAGCTGTCTCGCTTGGCCTGGAATCAATCTCGTCGCCTGACGCTGTACCCTCTCTATGGCAGCTGCGTCCTTCCTCAGATGTGGTGACCAAAACTGAACACTATTCTTGATGAAGCCCTCACTAAATTCTGATGCAGTGTTAATACTTCCACTTTTGATTTACTGTATAATTTATCCCCATATGACTACAACCTAAAACACTGTTAGCTTTACCTCTCCCTACCTGGAACTGTGCTGTCTAACTAGCTCCCGTATCTATTACCGCCCACAGATCCTTCTACTGTGTGACACGCTCCAAAATTACCCCTTACATCCTGTAATCTCTATTTTCATTGTTCTTTCCCATCCCCAACACCTTACACTTGCTCAGGTTAAATTGCATCTGCCAATGTTTTACTCATTCTATTAAAGTGTCTAGACTTTCCTGAATCTGATCATCACCCTATCTGCTATCTACCTTACCTCCAAGCTTTGTGTCATCTGCAAATTTTGAAAGCCGACTCTTCACTTTATTATCCAAATCGTTGATATAAATTATGAATAATAATGATCCCAGTACCGATTCATGGGGTACTCTCACTACTTACATCCTCCCAGCAAGACATCCTCCCACTCACAGCCACTCTTTGCTTCCTATCACCAAGCCAATTAGATACCTGACCAGTCACTCCACAAGCCCTCACCTTGGCTAACAACCTCCTTTGTCAACATCTTAGACGTGAGGGATCTTCGGGTTGCTCCCTTAAGATCGATCAGCTATCACTGTGTGTCAAGGGTCTGTTCAAACAGAAATGACCAGGGCTAATCAACACCAACCTCCTCTGTGATAGCTTACCAAATGCCTTCTAAAAGTCTAGATACACTACATCCGCTGCACTTCCCTCATCCACCCAATCAGAAAATACTTCGTACAACTCGAATACATTTGTTGAACATGATCTCTGGTTAGCCTGGTGTTGGCTTAGTGGTTAGGGTGGTGGCTTGGGATCCTAGGGTCCTAAGTTCAAGCTCCGTTGGCCACTGAATTAACACCAGGGGGGTTGACTCAGCCTGTCATCCTTCTGGTCGGCGAAACGAGTACCAGTGAACTGGTAATTGGGGCACTGCATCAGCGGCATATCTGCGCCCCTAACCATTGATGCAACCAGCAGCCAAAAAAAAAAATGCCACACACGGAGGGAAGGGATATTGACGGATTTATTAAATCTGGTATTGGTGTAGCGCAAGCATGACTGGCCTCCTCCTGCACATAATTTCCTTGTAATCTTCCTTTAGTAAATCTCGGCTGACTACCTTTAACTAGTTTGAAATAATTCAAATGGTTCCCTATCCATTATTAATTCATGTCTCCATGACCACAACCTAAGTCAAGCTAACAGGTTTATAGTTCCCCAATTCTTCTCTGCATCATTTATTAAATTACGGTGTTACTTTTGCTCATCTCCAATCCTCTGGCACCTGTCCTGACTCCAACGAGGTGTTAAGGTATCCACCAACACCACGCTTATCTCTTACGCAACCTCCCTCAATAGTCTTGGATGCATATTATCAGGCCCTGGAGTTTATCATCCTTTAATTTTTCGAGCTGATTCTTCACTTCCTCAACTCGGAGTTTGATCTCTTCTAAAAGCCCTTGCTCACCCCTGAGATAGGTACCCCTCTGCTATTGGAAGTTCCCCTGACTACTCCCATGTAAAGGTTTTGGAAAAAAGGAGACAAAATTAAGAATGATGTTCTGAACTGTCTATGGTCACGTCCTAACGGAGGCTTCGACTTTGGTTGGACAAGTGCGTGTCCAAAGATGGAGAATACTGTAACATTACAAAAGAATGTTGTAGTTTTCATAAGATACATCATGGACAATTTATAGCTAAAACCATAAACAAAAGCCCATGTCAAACCTAAACGACTGTACCCTTCAAAACCCCTTATATCATTCCAAATATCATTCAGTAAATCGTTCAGTCAGTCTCTGTCTATCTGAGTATGAGTGTTATTTTTCATTTGTAATCCATTGAGCCAATTGCCCTACCCTCCCCCTCTCCTCCAGCAAGCTGCTATTGAAATGTTAATCAATTGTTAACTTGATGCAATTTTGATAGAATCAGTTGTATGAGCAGTTCCTCATCATTTCACATCCTCAGCAACAATTTTAGTACAAAAAGGCAAAAGGCAGCGTAATGTCAATTAATTTCTTTTTATTGAAAAACAAAAACAATACAAATACAGTATTAACATTAAATACAATGAAAATGTTTAAAATGCTTTGAAACAATGAGAAAGTATTTACATGTTACAAAGTAAAGGGTTTAAACTGCCTGAAACGCGCTTCTACAACTGCAGATGACAATCGGACATCAATAGTAACATGTCTGGATATCCAATGATGTGGAACAAACTTGCCGCAGTACGCAAGCAGGATAGGCACTTCGCATGGAAAGAGAGGCACCTCGCATGGGAGGACAGGGATATCCAATGATGTGGAACAAACTTGCCGCAGTACGCAAGCAGGATAGGCATTTCGCATGGAAGGAGAGGCACCTCGCATGGGAGGAGAAGCACCGAGCATGGAAGGAGAAGCACCTAGCATGGAAGGAGAGGCACCTCGCATGGGAGGAGAGGCACCTCGCATGGTAGGACAGGCACCTAGCATGGAAGGAGAGGCACCTCGCATGGGAGGGCAGGCACATCTCATGGAAGGAGAGGAACCTCGCATGGGAGGGCAGGCACATCACATGGAAGGACAGGTATTTTATATGGCATGTAATGCTTGAATTCAGATCCAATTTAAGAATTGACACAAAAAACACTTCACAGTCTCACAAAAATATGAGAAACATTAGGAGGTTTCAGGGTTTAAAACGGGAGGAAATTTTTAATCCAAATTGTTCATAGACAGATGATGCTCGGAGATATGATGAGTTGAAAGTGATGGGAGAGCACCTGGAAGCTCCGCAAACAAGAAGTGGGTTTCCGGGGAAATCTTCAACACGGAAATACCCTTCTTTGCAATTGCTGTTTGTATGAGACACTGTGAGCGTCCCATCCATGTTGCATTGATCTCGATCGTGTAGATCGACACCTGTGAGGATACGGTAGCGTTACATCCTAAAGAGTGCTTCCCAAGGAACAGGTGGTGATCTGTAGCAGATATCACAACCTTTCATCAGCTTTTAAAATATGGAGTGAATGTGGAGGAACCCCCCCCCCATGTGTGACGTTTCTTGGTGTGTTTCACACGTGACAGTCAGGCGGGAAGGTGATCGATCAGAAAGCAAGCTTTCAAATAATCGAAGGCTCGTGCGTTACTTGTGTGCAAGTGATGAGCGGTTGGTCCCGAGCTCAAATCGGTTTGGAACTCTGACCCGAAAATATGTTTGCGATCCGGGCGGCTGTGGCAGGTGGCAATGATGATGCGGGAGAATGTCGAAATCGTGCAGGACGAGAACTGGTGCTCTCCGACTGTCGGGGGAGGAAGAGGAGGGTGGAAGGAATGGGTGCGGGGGGGGGGAGGGAGGAGGTGAGGAGGAGAGAGTGAGACAACACAATAAAAACACCGCAAAGAGGGGCAAGACCGGAGGAGAATGAAAAGCAATCAAAAAAGGGAATTCCAGGACGAGGAAATAAGGAGTCAAAAACAGCAAGTCACAAACGATAAGACTATCGCAAGAAGGAAAACGAGAGGTCAAATGTGGCACGGTTACCTGCTCAAACCAATCACGATAGATGGATCATGTTGAGAAATGTTGTTTGTAGATTTTTATAATATAAAAACAGCTTAAGAAGAGTATCACCTTGAAGGAATGTGATATGCACGGGGTTTAACAATCTCTGTTCGTGAGAGAGATATCCAATTGGAAAGCCACAAATATCTCACAAAAAAAACGGCAAATAACTAAGCAAGAATTAAATAAGAATGATGGAAAAGCCAGCCGATGATAAAATGAATTCCTGGTAACTGGATGATGGCAATGTCATGTTGAGCCAGGTGATTCGTAATGGCAAATCGAACATCAGATATCACGGATTGCTAAAGCGGTGTCAAGCATGGGGGTCGAGGCGAGGGGCAAGGCCCGGGTGGACCAACCAGAACGCTGTGTTGGGACAAGCCCTCTTGTGGAACACACGCCATTGAAAGCCCAGAGCAGGGCAAGCAAATCCACTTTCCTTTTAGAGATGTACAGACAGCTGACTTGTCTAAAAACGTGACAAGAACACTCCGTGACCCATCTGAGAACTGTGCAAAGCAGAACCGGAGACGAACTGAAGTTTCTCTCAGCTTCAAAGTATTATTTTTCAGGTGATGGGAAAGGTTAAGGATGTGAGATGCTAGTCACTCTAAACACCATTCTAAAGTATAACTCTTGCAGAACTTAAAGATCAAAGGCATACCCATGAAGTGTCCACCCAAAATGTGCTTAAAGTTGGGACTTCTCCCAAAACCAAACTTGATTTTCCTTGATCCAAACTTGATCTCCCAAACTTGATCTTTCCAAACTTGATCTCCCAAACCAAACCAAAACCAAAACCAAAACCAAACATGTATGTACAGTGTTTACACAATTTCAAACCAAATGTTCATGAGACTGATCAGTGAAATCACTGGAGTGCTGTAATTATTAAACTCTTTATAACAATGGGTCATGACACACGTGTCGGTTACGTAAAACAAGTCACGCCACATGTGGCATGGTAGCCTTGAATAGGTACAAATTGTGTTTCTCTACAATGTCTTTGGCTCATCTACCACCTATTGTAATGGTCCCAATTGTCTCCATCCCCCAATCTCTCCGACCTTCTTGTGGGGTCAGCCGGGTAAAGGCTTGTAGCCCGAGTCCTTCACAAACTGGCTGGAAGGCTTGTCACGTGACAGTCTTCAGCTCACGGAAGAGTTTGTACACGTTACGTGGAGGTCAACGGACGTAAAAAAGATGGCCTTCCAAACGTAACCTCCTAATCTTTAAAATGTCATAGTATATTAAAACAAAATTGAAACCAAATTATCTATTCTTGTTCATGACTCAATCAATTACTGGATGAATTACCGTGCCTCACTGGAACACTTTCCGATTTGCATCTGCCTTGAGATGTCTAACACGATCACCGAGGTTTGAAAGGACCACTGACGTTTGAATGAATTGACGAACAAATGAATTATTATTATGAGCATTATTTGGGCTGAGCATTTTCATTCAGTCAACTGCAATATCGCTTCATTATAACAAACATCCAGGGGGAACGACAAACGTCCGGGGGGAACGACAAACGTCCGGGGGGGAACGACAAACGTCCGGGGGGAACGACAAACATCCAGGGGGAACGACAAACATCCAGGGGGAACGACAAACATCCTGGGGGAACGACAAACATCCAGGGGGAACGACAAACATCCAGGGGGAACGACAAACATCCAGGGGGAACGACAAACATCCAAGGGGTACGACAACCATCCAGGGGGTACGACAACCATCCAGGGGGTACGACAAACATCCAGGGGGTACGACAAACATCCAGGGGGTACGACAAACATCCAGGGGGTACGACAAACATCCAGGGGGTACGACAAACATCCAGGGGGTACGACAAACATCCAGGGGGTACGACAAACATCCAGGGGGTACGACAAACATCCAGGGGGTACGACAAACATCCAGGGGGTACGACAAACATCCAGGGGGTACGACAAACATCCAGGGGGTACGACAAACATCCAGGGGGTACGACAAACATCCAGGGGTACGACAAACATCCAGGGGGTGCGACAAACATCCAGGGGTACGACAAACGACCAGGGGGTCCGACAAACATCCAGGGGGTACGACAAACATCCAGGGGGTACGACAACCATCCAGGGGGTACGACAACCATCCAGGGGGTACGACAAACATCCAGGGGTACGACAAACATCCAGGGGTACGACAAACATCCAGGGGGTACGACAAACATCCAGGGGTACGACAAACATCCAGGGGTACGACAAACATCCAGGGGTACGACAAACATCCAGGGGTACGACAAACATCCAGGGGGTACGACAAACATCCAGGGGGTACGACAAACATCCAGGGGGTACGACAAACATCCAGGGGGTACGACAAACATCCAGGGGGTACGACAAACATCCAGGGGGTACGACAAACATCCAGGGGGTACGACAAACATCCAGGGGTACGACAAACATGCAGGGGGTACGACAAACATGCAGGGGGTACGACAAACATCCAGGGGAACGACAAACATCCAGGGGGTACGGCAAACATCCAGGGGGTACGACAAACATCCAGGGGGTACGACAAACATCCAGGGGGTACGACAAACATCCAGGGGGTACGACAAACATCCAGGGGGTACGACAAACATCCAGGGGGTACAACAAACATCCAGGGGGAAAGACAAACATCCAGGGGGAACGACAAACAGCCAGGGGGAACGACAAACATCCAGGGGGGACGACAAACATCCAGGGGGAACGACAAACATCCAGGGGGAACGACAAACATCCAGGGGGAACGACAAACATCCAGGGGGTACGGCAAACATCCAGGGGGTACGGCAAACATCCAGGGGGTACGGCAAACATCCAGGGGGTACGACAAACATCCAGGGGGTACGACAAACATCCAGGGGGTACGACAAACATCCAGGGGGTACGACAAACATCCAGGGGGTGCGACAAACATCCAGAGGGAACGACAAACATCCAGGGGGAACGACAAACATCCAGGGGGTACGACAAACATTCAGGGGGTACGACAAATATCCAGGGAGAACGACAAACATGCAGGGGGTACTGGAGTAGGACTTTTGGCTTGGTACTTTGGC
This sequence comes from Eptatretus burgeri, assembly GCF_056783735.1. NCBI lineage: Eukaryota > Metazoa > Chordata > Myxini > Myxiniformes > Myxinidae > Eptatretus > Eptatretus burgeri. The sequence continues at coordinate 64,011,159 of NC_140973.1, forward strand.
TACACTTGCCTTGTCACCCAGTTTGTGATTCAAATCCGCATTGTCAGCACCCAACCACCATGTATTGAACAACATCAAGAGATGACCTTTAACCATTGTTAAGAAATTATACATTTACAATCGACAAGCTGCACCATCAATCACATTGGGTTTATGCAGATATTAAACTTGTAAATAAAGGTTCTCTCTGAGTGGTTACGCAATGTGCGCGGGCATGTAACCAAGACACAGTGGAACACTAAAATGTGAGAATTTAACTTGAAGGCAATTATCACAGTGACAAACATAGAATCAATGATAATGAAGGTAATTTGGAACAAAGGTGCTTCGAGATGACGATGGTGGCAAAAATGAATAACAACGCTAATCATTGGCTGATTTTGTCTTGACATATCCCTCATTGATAGCAAAACAGATGAATGTGATAATATAAAGTATGTGTAAGTTATGCAACTGTGAAATACATATATATATATATATATATATATATATATATATATATATATATATATATATATATATATATATATATATATATATATATACAGTCATGCGCCGCTTAACGACGTTCCGGGCAACGACGGATCGCATATACGACGGATCTGCCAGCTCTGAAAAAAAAAAAATGAAAAAAAAAAGAAAAAAATGTAACTGAAAAATTCCTATCGCCGAGTGATTTAGCCTCGTATAACAATAGCACATACAATTATGTACACTGTACAGTACATAATACCTCATAATGATAATAAACGACAGTGTGGCCCTGTTATAATGCGATCGTTGAGGTCCATAAAATGTCATCGCGAAAAAAAGCAGGGTAGTGCTAAATCGGGATTCAAGGAAATCGGCTTTCAAACTGAACCAATGTTTGCACGTTTACCTTCGAGCAAATAAATTAACATTGAATTGAAGAATTCCGCGAATAAATCGTTGTTCTAAGTCGACATTAAAACACATTTATTTTTCGTGAAGCTTTTCATGTTGTGAAAAGAATCGCACTGTTCCGAAAAAAACATATCACAATTGACAGGTGCTCGTTTCTTCATTTGTAAATTATAACATCGATGCAATGATTACATATTTATAAAATCCAAACGCTAATTATTCATCTTTCTATAATCGATGCGAGAGGAGATTGTAAGCTGCTGCTAATAACACCGATGGCCGTCATGAACAGCACAAAGGTAAATCTAACGTGTCTTCCATCTCCCTTGGATGTGTGTTACAATTGCCCACAGTATTCAGTACAGTAACATGCTGTACAGGTTTGTATCCGAGGACCAATAGGCTACACCATATAGCCTAGGTGTCTAGGTTTGTGTATGTACGATGTTCGAAAACGAAAACGAAAAAAAAATGATGTTCGCACAATGACGACGTCGTTTTACCACGCGTTTCTCAGAACGTAACCCCGTCGTTAAGTGGCGCATGACTGTATATATATATATATATATATATATATATATATATATATATATATATATATATATATATATATATATATATATATCTGAATTTATGTCCATGGGTCTGTCTGTGGGCAGGTCATAAGCGCTGCCCATTCTGCAGGCCACGCGCTCCAGCCGTCCAGAAATCGTCACCATATTTTTCTTTCCACGTAGCTCAGATTGTTTTAAAGGCCTCATATACATTTGAAGACTGAACAACGTATCTTGTAGCAATACATGAAAATACCGTTTTGAGGAAAAAAAAACGTAACATTTTGATGACAACTCAAATGAGGTAATGCATGTTTTGTCCGCAGCGATCGCAGCAGCTGTCTAATATACACTGCCCAATGAAGTGACATTAATTCTCATACTATGTAGAGGAAAGAAAAAAAAGTGATATTTCATAAAAATTAAAAACTTTGTAGGACGTCAAACGCAGTTACTTTCTGCCTGCAAGACAGTGACGTGTCTCTTACCAGAATTTGCAATGACTATTACAAGCAAAATTATCCCATGTTTGCTCCCGTGCAAAGTATGACAAAAGACGTCCCTACACATGACATCATCACACAGCGATGTCTAAAATCACAGGAATGCACTAATAATTGCGTCTGCAAATAACACCATGTTAAGGGGAACTTTTTCCACCTATATATTTAACTTAGTTTAGTGAAATTTGTAAACTTTTCATACATTAAAAATATCGGGAAAATGTGTAAAAATATGTGCAAGCAAGCATGGATTATATGTTAATGTATGATTAAATATTGTAATTGAAGTAGGTACCTTTCATTGTAAACATTTTTGCATCTATCGATCTTCTAATGCAACAGTATTTTTCAACTTCGAGTGTAAAAGTGCTGTTTTCTCAAAAAATAATGATTTTTCATAGTTCAACAACCTGATGTGAGAGGCAAAAACTAATGACAGATTTGGATTCAGCACCCAAAAGTTAGCTAGAATCTGTTGAAAACCCCCATGCAAGAGAAATCGTGTTGACCAGTGTACTTGGAGCCTTTTTATAACATCCGAAAACTCATGGAAAAATGATATGATAGAGGACAGAAAGAGGACAGAAAGCCTCATCCCTCAATAGTGACGAATCATAAAAAAAAATTCAAAATTGTATCCTGATCCTGATCCGAATCTTCACCAAAATCGAATCTATTTGTGTTTGTCACACACCCAGCCAGCCAGCCAGTTGGGACCATACTCTGTGCAAAGTGTTGGTGCTGCCGAAGCAGTCTCCTTGACGATTGGGCACAATCCTGGACAGGTCACCAATCCAACACAGGACACCAGCAAGCTGGCACTCATTTTGCCGACCTCGGAAGGATGACAGGCAGAGTCAACCCCACCTCGTATTAATTCAATAGCCGAGTGGGATTTGAACTCAGGATCATAGGATCCCAAGCCCACCACCCGAACCATTAACCACACAGCTAACCTGTCCATAAAGTTTCGTCCGAATCTGTCCGTAACGTTTTGAGATATCATGTTATACATCACATTTAGCCCTATCTCTCAATGATGAAGAATCACTGAAAAAAATTCTGCAGATTTTCATCAAAATCAAACCAATTCTTCCTGGTCATACACCCAAACGGTCCATCTCCCACGTCTCTGTTATTTCTTCTCCTTCCCGCGTCTCCCTTGGCGTCACCTCTACCTCCTTTATTATCTCCCTCGTCACTTTGTTTATTATTTCTGTTTCTTCCCGGCTCCATTTTCCTTCCCATTTGAGTCATTCTTCCTCCCTAAGCCTCTTTAGTTGTTCGTTTTCTTTCCGGAGCTTTTCCATCTCTGTGGACTCAAATTTTGCTCTCTCCTTGAGTTCGTTAATTTCAAATTCATATAGTTTTTGTTTTCTACCCCACCGTCTCTCATGTTCTTCATTCTCCAATCTCAACGTTTCTTTCAATTGGCCGATCTCCTTTTCCTGTTTCATTTGTTCTTCCTTCACTATCTCCGCGTACTTCAACCTTGCTTTCTTTTTTAATTGTTGTTGTCTTTCTTTTTTTAATTTCTTTCACCCCCTGTCCCTCACGCCTTTCATTCTCCAATGTCATAGTTTCCTTCAATTGGCTGATGTCCTTTTCCCGTTTCATTCGTTCTTCCTTCACGATCTGCGCGTACTTCAACCTTGCTTTCTCCTTTCATTGTTTCTGTCTTTCTTTTTTAATTTCTTTCACCAATTGTGCCCGAAGCCCGCCAATGTTCGCCTGCCTCGCCTACCATGACCACGTGGTTTGAATCGCTGGTTGGGAGCCCCCGCCCCGTGTCGTGCCGTTCGTTGTGCTATTAATAGCAACCCGCTCCGTGTTGCGCTGAGGTGCGATCGCGCCGTTATTTTGTGACTTCGAGTCTGTTTGCCGGCAAAGTTCATGCTCAGACTATGAGGGTGAGCGCCCCCACTGACTATAATTGGTGATGGGGTTATAAAAAGAACCGTCCCGGGCCATGGATTCTACATTAAAACACATCCCTAATCCACCCTGCACCCGCTCGCCTTGAAATGCCATTTTGCGTATCGGAATTAAAACATTTGTACGCTCGGAATTTGATGGGAACCGAGGGTCGCTTCGCACACCCTTGATCCGATTTCCACTAATTTGGTTTTAGGGGGGATGGATTCAAATCTCACTCCCGGACACCAGTGTTGTAGTTCTCGCCCGCCGGCGTGCGAGCGACCGTTTTTAGCCAATAGCGGCCGCTTCGCCCACCGAACGGACAATCCAGTCACGGCTTTTGGGATCAACGCTGGAAACCAGCCACGGGTGTGTTTTTAAGCACACCACAGCCTAGTCAAAATTCTCCCCACACGCAACAGGGTCAATCGCCGAATTATTGATATACCTAATTAATCGCGCGGGCAGACTACCGAGAGACTGTACCTTAACGGGGCCGCTTGGAAACGAGCCGCTTAAGCAGCTCGCTTCGTTTTGGGATAACCGAGCGGGGTATTTATCGCGCAACCCGTTGGACCCGATCACTTTATCGGCTATTAAAAAAGCCAGCTACTATTCCGAACTCAATATGGCAGTTCAATTAGGGAAAGAGGATGCAACGAACGGGTAACATTTAAACAAGCACATTTATTGAATAAGCACATTTGCAGGCATGCACGTCACTCAATGCAGCAATGGCAATTATGCAAGGCCGAACAAGCACGCAAGTATACAAGCAACAAAAGCAATGCAAACGAGCTACTACCGTCTATCTATGATGTACACACTTAACAGTTCTACTTGAAGACATGGCGCCACAACGTTCATTCAAAAGAAAGGAAAAACCCCAGGACAGACGAGGGGTAGACTGGACCTCTTGGGTCTTTATTTCACGGAGCTGTGATGACCGCAGAGGCTCTGTGAGGCCACGCTGGTTACCTTCACCTCGCTGGGGTGACCCGCGAAGTCCCGTCCCCACGGCAGCTGTCGTGACCGCGGTCCGGTCCAGGCCTCGTCTGACGGCCTGGTGATTCGGGCCCAGCCAGCAACGCCTCAGACGAACAAACGGGTTTTATAATCTTTCAAAGTTGATGCTCTCTTTAAGAGCCCGTCCGTCCCTCAGCACTGCTCGGACCGTCCCGAAGCCCGATCACCGCGGACCGTTTGATGCTGGCTGGCGACCTCTCTCCGGCTCTCCCCATGTCCCACACGAACGCGCAGTTCCGCGTGGCACGGCTAGCCTGCTGTGCTCCCAACTCCGTCTCCTCGGCGAACCCGGACTTCCACTGCCCTCCACTGGACTCGAGTTCCGCTCCTCACACCGCTCCAAACCCCGACCAACTCGCTGACTTGGCGCCCTGCGCGCTTTTTTAGAGGGTTCGTGAGGCGAGATTTGATTTCCGCACTTTCACCTCTGACCCCCAATGGCTCCGCCCCTCTCGCTCTCCTGATCTGAATTCCGAGGCGAAGCTTGGAGAGAGCGGATGTGGTAGAGATCATCGACGCTGAAGGAAGAGCGGACGTGGTAGACATCACCGTCGCTGGCAGCTAGGAAACCCCCGCGTTTGTCTGCAGCGATCTTGCCGTGGTCGGCGCAAAGATAGCGGCGCCCGCGGAGTTGAAGGTGCAGCGATGTTGTTTCGTTGTTGGGTATTGGGGGAGATGCGGTTTCGGAGATGGTGGCTGTGGTTGGCGTTGTGGAGAAGGTGGTTGTGTGAGGGCGGTTGTGGAGGAGGTGGTTGTGTGAAGGCGGTTGTGAGAGCAATGTTGGTGGTGGAGGTGGTTGTTGTGAAGCGGTTGGTGAGAGCGATGTTGGTGGTGGAGGTAGTTGTTGTGGAGTGGTTGGTCCAAAATAACGATAGCAAAAGAATTACGGCTAATCAAAGATCACAGCCCTGATCACGCGAATAAATCCCGCTAAACATCGGTGGGGAAATCTATCTGAACACAGACTTATCGACATTACTGACCGAAGGGCCTTTACGGTGCTCTGCGAATTTCCACAGCCGTAACAATATATATATATATATATATATATATATATATATATATATATATATATATATATATATATATATATATATATATATATATATATATATATATATATATATAATACAGGGTAGCTCGAAAGTTATGAGAGTGAGAATGGCCTTTTCCTTTTCTTTTGAGTGAATCTTTTGGCGCTGAGTCTGACAAGTAAAAACTGTTAAGTGACTGAACATTAATAATAACCATATTTGGTCGTAGTGCTTCCCTTGCTTTTGTTTGCCTGCATATGCATGTGCGTTGTCTAAATAAATGTGCTTGGTTTCAATGTATCCCGTTTGTTGCGTCCTCTTTCCCCTATTGAAAATGCCATCTTGCATCGCGGAATAAATAGTGGGGTTTCAAACACCCGTTAAATAGAATCGGATCCGGCGAGGTCGGCGATAATACCCGCTCGGTTATCACTGCAGAACGGAACGGACCGCTTAAGCGGTTCGTGTCCCAAGCCGACCTGCGTCGAGGTACGGCTGCCCGGTCGGCTCCCCGCGCAGGTACTTAGGTATATCAAATTTGGCGAGTGACCCTATCTTGCACGGGTAGACAATTGGCACGGCCGTGGTGGGGTTGAAGACCCACCCGTGACAGGGTTCCGGCGTTAGCTCTGGAAAGTCACGACTGAATTGTCCGTCCGGTGGGAGACGCGGTTGCAATTAGAGGTACGTAACAATATATATATATATATATATATATATATATATATATATATATATATATATATATATATATATATATATATATATATATATATATTGTCGCGAATTCGCGCCCGCCGGCGTTCGATCGGCCACGTGACTCGAATCGCGGCACGTCGCCCACCGGACGGACAATTCTGTCGTGACCCTCTCGGACTAACGCCGGGAGCGAGTCACGGGTGGGCCTTTCGGCCTCACCACAATCGTGCCAATCGGCCACCCGCGTGGGATAGGGTTGTTCGCCAAACTCGACCTACCTAAGTACCCACGCGGATGGTAAACCGGGCGATCGCACCTCACCGCAGGTCGACTCCAGACACGGGCCGCTTAAGCGGTCCGTTCCGTACTATCGGGATAACCGAGCGGTGTTATCGTCGGCCTCGACGGTTCCGATTACTTATCGGGCGTATTAAGCCCACTACGAACCCTTTACGTGAAGAAAGATGGAGATTCAACAAAGGGAAGGACGCAGCGAAACGGGGAACAAGTTCACACAAGCACTTTATTCACACGACACACGGAGAGCACACATATACAGCCAAACAGGATCAGAATGCACATAAATCAATTTAAGAAGAAAAACAATAAAGCAACGACGACGCAGAGCTACAACCGACTAAGACCGACACACGGCAACACTTAACAGTTTTACTTCACAAGACACGGCGCCACAAGTTCCATACAAAAAAAACCCCGAAAAGAAATGGTGACTTCCTTTTTGGGCCGTCGAGTCCCTCTCCTCCGTCCGTCGACGTGGTCCCGCCTGGCCGCGACTCCGTGTCCTGGTGTGGTAGGCGAGTCCTCTCCTGCGTGCCTCGCGCCTGCACGTGTTGGCCACTCGACGCCATGGACCGAGTGTTCGGCGCTATCCCAGCGCGGATAGTGGGGGGGGGGGGGAAACGTGGATGCCCGAAGTCGGGAGAGGGGAATGGCGGACGCTCCTTCCCGCCAGCGGGGTCTTGCAACTGCCCCACAAAAGACCCCGCTAGCGGCCACCAGGACGAGCGAGCCGGAAGACGAGAGCAACCACGAAGCAAGTATATCCACCGAGCAAGAGCATCCACAAAACTGCTTCCCCTGTCTCCGACTTTTATATCCTCGGAGATGCGCCCTGTTGCTCCGCCCCGTTCTTTGCTCCACCCCCCTTCGAGGCGCTTCGAGAAAGGTCTCGAAGAGGGGCGTTCCTCCTCCCTGGCCACGTCACACTGCGCATCCACCAATCGAGCACCAGCTGCCTTCCCCTCGCTTCTCTACCCTCACACCAAGCGCGGAGAAGAATGGCGCGAAAAGCCCACCGAGCGTCCTCGTTGGTTTTTATTTGAAATAAAAGATAGAGAAAGAAAAACGACTGACTCAAAGTGTCGCAGCCCGAATGAATCACATTTATTCCCTCTAAACAACGGGTTTGGGGCTAACTACATATGTACTTAAGAGATACCTCACCTACGGGACCTGAATGGTGGTTTGCGAATTTCCACAGCCGTAAAAATATATATATATATATATATATATATATATATATATATATATATATATATATATATATATATATACACAGAAAAACACACACACACACACACACACACACACACACACACACACACACACACACACACACACACACACACATACACACACGCTGTGTAAGTTTCAATCTGATATCATGAAAGATTCTTCAGGCTTTGCAACAATAAAATCACAAAAGTATCCCATTTGATTACAATGGGAGTGAAATTGTTGACATGGACACCGTTTTCTCTTTGCCATGTGGGACATTTCCCTGTGTCCTATGTCACTAACCAATATGAGCAGAACCTGAAAAACAAAAAAGAAAGAGAAAATGAATCAATTATATTTTGCACTCTCTTCGCTTGGTAATGAGGTGGTTTACCAATAGGGGGGGCGATGGGGGGGCTTTTGTTTATGACTGTTGACCCTCAAGTGTTATTGCAGAAGGCTTTCAGACAGAAGATCTAATGGGGTTTATAGGGTCCTTAAGGGACGAAAGGGTCTTATGAGTCCTACAGGTTTTAAGGGTCTTTGGGTTATAAATGGTCTCAACTGAAGGGTCTTAAGGGTCTAATGGGTATGAAAGGGTCTTAGGGTTCTAAAGGATGTAAAGGGTATAAAGGGTCTTTAAAGGTCCAAAGGGTATAAAAGGTCAAAAATGGTCTCAAAGGTGGAAGGGCTCAAACGGTCTACATGTCTAAAAGGTACGTTCCAATAGTTTGTAATTAACAGACATAATTAAGAGTATAGTCAATGTCAAATAATAAGGAATTAAGACGTACTCACGTTCAAACAGTACGTAATTAATAGACATACTCACAGGGGTCGAGCAAGATTTAGCCTCAATGAGGGTTCACCATCCACCCATGTTTATCAGTTTTATATACAGTATATACATATGTAGATTTCAAGTGAATCGGTTGAAAATTGACGATTTATGTGATTCTTTGTTGGACAGAATTGACCGAATAGTTTGTGGTTGTATTATTTTTTGACCTTTGATCTTTTGACCTCAAAAATAATAGCCTTCCAGCTTGTCACTACCTTTACTAGGTCACAAAGTTTTATGACGATCAGAGTAGAAATGTGACATGTGGGCTACTGACATACAAACAAACAAACAAACAAACAAACAGACAGACAGACAGACAGACAGACAGACAGACAGACAGACAGAATAACAGACCAGACCAACCAATATATTTGCGAATCTTTGATTTCACAAGGAACAAACAGACAGACGCAATCAGACAAAGAGAGGTAATTAATATACAAAGGTTCCACAGTCATCAAATCGATGTTAAAACAACAAATAACAGTGCTCTGGCTGATCGGCGTGGAGAAGGGATGAGCTTGTCTCATGTGTTGGAACTTATACAGTTCTACATCACACTGAAAGGCAAATTCTTTGTTGGGAATCAAACCAATTGCGTTTCATTATTTATATTCCATATGCAGAATGGAAATTAATATAAAAAGGTTGCACGGTCTCAATTGGACGACACTGAGTGTAAGTAGTCATCATACGATCCCACATGACCTTGAGCAAGGAAATTAGGCCATTTGGCCCATCGTTGCAATGTTGCACTCCCATGTTAATTTTTCTTACAGCTCCAACCATCAATGTTCTTGATGTTTTGCTGAAGTGGAAGTCTCTGTTGCTCTTGCTCACTCTCTCTCTCAGTTGCTCTTGCTCACCCTCTCTCTGTTCTATTCACCCTCTCATTTGCTCAAGGTCATCTGCCATCTGCTTGGAAATCATCAAACATCACTGCCCTGCATAAAAAAGGTGCAAAAACAGATCCCTGTAACTACAGACCAATCAGCCTTCTCCCAATCATCAGCAAAGTTATGGAATCCATCATCGCTTCAGACATTAAATCCTTCCTCTTCTCCAATGGCTTGATTTCCAATCATCAATTTGGATTCAGATCAGGTCATTCTACCCTGGATATGCTGCTTCTGCTCTCCCAACAATGGATGGAGGTACTAGATGCCAGTCATGAAATCACAGCCATATCCCTAAACCTATCGCTTGCTTTTGACATGGTCTGGCACCGTGCCCTGCTCACCAAACTCTCTTATTATGGTATCCAAGGACATCTCCACTCATGGCTCGCTGACTTCCTCTCCTGTCGCAGCCAACGTGTGTCCCTGAATTGAGTTCTCTCATCCCCTCTTCCTGTCCAGGCTGGAGTTCCTCAAGGTAGCGTTCTGGGCCCTGTTCTTTTTCTGCTTTTCATCAATGATCTCTCTGACTCTCTGGAAAATCCTCTTTATCTCTTTGCTGATGACTCCACCCTCTGCCATCCCTCAGATCGGTAGGCAGCAGCCGCGACACTGCCTCGGTAGGAAAGCAGTGTCGTGTAAGGACCTAAAAGTCCCTGTAATGTCCATCTTGTTTTACCCATGTACCCCGCCCCATCACTCTCCCTTCCACAGATCTCCTAATGTCTCTGTTCCCCACTGATTTTTTTTCCTTCCCTCTCCCACCCCTCTTATTTCCTGCTCCCCTTGTTGTATGCTCTGTGTGTTAGCTCTCATACGAGCCTCGACAATGTGTACTAAAAAACAACCCCATCTTGATCGGGTGACCTAACTTATCTGTCTGTGAGCAGGATATCTCAAGCTTTAAAGTTTAGGGGCTGCTTGATTTTTTTTTTGGTAGAATACGTCTACGCTCTTGGGACAGCGAGGTGACGGAAGGAAGAAAATAACGCAGCATCTGTGGGGTAGTGGGACAACAAGTGTATCCAACAAGGGGATGAACTAAAAGAAGGAGAGAGAAGAGGGAAGGAAACCAAGCAACCTGCAAGTAGATGGGGAGAGGTGGATGGAGGTGGGGGTTAATGAGGTTAGAAAAACATGGTTGGGGATGGAGGATGACCACGTTGCCATTTTTATTGTCTCCATCAAGATACAACGTCCTTGTCATTCATGAGGTGCACACAAAATGTCTCTTCATTCCTCAGAACTTTAGTCTGTGCTGAAAAAAGAAGAAAAAGAAACAAAAGAATGATCTTGGTGTTTATTTGCAGAAAAATCGGTTGAGGATCTATCAACACTATACGCTCTGAAACAATTAATTGTTCCTTTCATTTTAGGGTGGCATCAGTTTGATACTCATGCCATCTCTCGTGAGGCGATCATAACAACCGAATGAAGGCAGGTCCACATACGCGTACACTAGCCTGTTGAGCAGGTCGGGCGAGGCAATTTCAAAATACCATAATAAAAAAATGGTAAATGTCAAACAAATGTCAATCCAACTGAAGCAGTACTTCCCTCCTCCCTCCCCTCCTCCCCCACCCTCTCTCACCCTCCCCACAAAAACCCAAAATATGCTGTATCCTCCAGGTACAGTTTACAATGTACAGTACAGTATATGCTGTACAGTTTTGTATGTGCTATATGCTCCAGGTACAGTACAGTATATGCTATATGCTCCAGGTACAGTTTTCAATGTACAGTACAGTATATACTGTACAGTATAGTATATGCTATATGCTCCAGGTACAGTATATGCTACATATCCTAGTTTATGTACAGTATATGCTAGTATATGTACAGTATATGCTATATGCTCCAGGTATAGTATATGCTCCAGGTACAGTAAAGTATATGCTGGTATATTTACAGTATATGCTATACGCTCCAGGTACAGTATATGCTCCAGGTACAGTACAGTAATATGCTAGTATATTTACAGTACATGCTATATGCTCCAGGTACAGTATATGCTCCAGGTACAGTACAGTATATGCTAGTATATTTACAGTATATGCTATACGCTCCAGGTACAGTATATGCTCCAGGTACAGTACAGTATATGCTAGTATATTTACAGTACATGCTATATGCTCCAGGTACAGTATATGCTCCAGGCACAGTACAGTATATGCTAGTATATTTACAGTATATGCTATATGCTCCAGGTACAGTACAGTATATGCTAGTATATTTAAAGGTATATGCTATATGCTCCAGGTACAGTTTTCAATGTACTGTACAGTATAGTATATGCTATATGCTCCAGGTACAGTACAGTCTATGCTGTACCCTCCAATCTCATTCGTCCCTCCAGGTTTTCAAGACAGCTGTTCACCACCATCTCAGATCTTCCCCAATCCAAAACCATGATCTTTCCCACCCTCGTTATCCCCATCCAAATCCCTCCTCCTTCCAATTTTCCAGTTTTCCCTCCTTGGAGTTTCCTTCTGTATCCATCTTGTCCACCTCATGCATGTGTGTTTTGCGTCCGTTTTTGTTTGTTACGCCCTGATCCGTTCAGTGTACTAGCTCTTCCACAAGCCTTGACTAGCTGTGCAAAAAAAAAACAACATTCTACATCAACAAGAAATTATGAAAAAAAAGAAGGCCGGATAGTTAACCCATTGCAAAAAACTAAGCACAACACCCTGTTGAGGTAATGCCACTGCAGTGGTTAATTCGATCCAAGTTCAAGCATCCATCTGAGGCAATGCCCGTTGCTGAGTCAGTTGAGACAGAGATGATGGATTGCAGTGGGATGGGGTGGGTGGAGATTTGCAGCTTGGGAAGATGTGTGGAAGATGTGGAGGAGGGGTTGGTGGGCGGTGGGTATGTCATCAGCACTCCAACCCAATGCTGTAGGGTCGGACCAGTGATCACACACAGTCAGACCGGTGATCCCTTCTTACCGGCCAGGCCTCTGACACGGCATGATCAGAGGTGTCATCACACTCCTCTGATAATGCAGGGTCAGAGGCCTGGCTGGTAAGAAGGAAATGTTCAAAGGAGGCCTATGTGGCATGAGGTCTGCTTTCCAACATTCAGATTACCTGTCAGTACCAAGAACCAACAGCCCAGCAAAAACAAAACAAGAAACACGCTTTTCGACCGACCAATGAAAAGCAACCGATAAGTTTCTAAGAGCCAATCACGATGCCATCTGTCGGAAAGCAGTGCCAGCTGGGTTCCAGGTCACAAACTCTGAGTGTTGCCAAGTGCCACACCCCTGTGGGATGTGCCCGGAGGGTGCGTCGATCCTGCCAATGCAACGCTCCTCATAGGCGATGCACAAACAAGTCCCAAAAGCATGCTGCCTGATGGCTTGTTTGTGACAGTTCGTGGTTGAAAACAAAAAAACAAATCTCTTTCAGAAATAAAACCTCCCATCACAACTAACACAGAAACAAACAGACCAAAAATATGGCTTCTTGCCGATTGGTGCATGCAACGTTTTACTTCTCCACGAGTCACAAATCTGATGAATGTGTTATTACCCTCATCGAAGGAGAGGGTATTGCATTTGGGTCCATTTGCCTGTCTCTGTCTGTCTGTCTGTCTGTTTGTTTGTCCGCACAGGACTTTTGTGTTTTTCTCCGAAACCGTTTGTCAGATTGAGACAAAATTTTCACCAAAGGAGCGACTACCCGTGTAGCATGTTTTTATGATAATTATGATGTCATGGGACACGTGGTGTGGCAGACGTGTTGGAAAACTGAAAAACTTTGGACCTCTGTATCTCTGAAACCGCACGAAGGAAAAAATTGAAACTTGGCACAGAGCAAGTACTCCTCATGGGGAATAAGGGGCGTTTTTGTGACTCATAGGTGCCTTCGTCATAATTGCATATGTAGAACGCTACATCTGATCAGTATGAAAGTTTTTTAGGGTCATCTCGGGATAAAATGGTCCACAGAAAACAACTTGATGATGTCATCGGTCATGTTATTCAGCAGCCATTTTAAAAATTTTTTAAATCTTCAAAAATCTTCTTCTCTGAAGTGGCTGAACAGATCGAGGCGAATCTTTACAACTATGAGTTTATCCATGAGAAACAAAAGGTTCACACACATGACATCATAAGTCACATGGTTTGGCAGCCATATTGGATTGAAGAAAAATATTAAATAATGTTTTCTCTGGAACCGCTTTATCAATCAAAGTGAAACTTCACAATTATGATCTTGTAGTGATGGGGAATATGTTTCAAATTTCAACCTGATCGGACGCACGGTCTGGCAGCCAGAATTGTTTACTTTTTTGATCTGGGTTCTTTTTGCTTTGTTGATTTTTTTATTTTTGAATAAGGATCACTTGGCTATGCCTGGATGGGTTTGAGGGTAGAGGAGTAGCAGCTGAAATGTGAATCCTCTCCAGGTTCCTCCTGATAACGTCATCTTTGCTTTTGCTTGTTCAGGTTTCTTCTGATGACTCCAATGCAGACTGTACACCTATTTGGTCTTCCATTGGATTTGAATTGAATTTATTTTAATTCCATTCTAAATTCAATTGAATAATGAATAATTTAAAAAAAAACGTCATGGGTCAGGGTCAGGTGTCCGATCAGAGCGGGGTTGCATCAAAGCGGGACATCTTGGTACCTGGTCATCACTGCCAGCAGTTATAATTATGTCTCTTATTAATTATGTAACACAGCAGTACACAAACACCAAACAAAATACACCGCACAAAACTACACAAACAAGTCCTGGTGAGGGTCTGCAATCTCTGATAGTTCTTTTTCTTGTTATGTTTTGTAAATATGAAGAGTTCCCAGGCAACAGAAAATGGATTCATAAAGGGAGAAACATATCTTCTGTAGGTATCCCTGTCCCGTTTAACCCACATTTCCTAAGCAAGTGACACATGAACTTTGGCACACCAAACAATTCAATCTCACCCTGACACGTGTGTTCAATGAACTATAGACGTTAGCACTTCCCTTCCTCTGTAGTGAGTCTATATTTATGCAACACCACCACTCCCCCAAGTCCCTTTGCATTCAACTGTCAGCATAAATCAAACATCAACCAGGCGAGCAAAAACATGCCTGACAGGCAGCATGTGGAAAAGAATAAACAAGTACAAGGACTGCAAACATGTTTATTCAAAATTGAAGGTCAAGCCATTTAAACAAAAATGCAGTGATGGTATTACTGTGATATGGAAGAGAACTTGTCTTACTGCCGAAGGGTAGCGTTGGTATGTGTCGGCGGACAGGTAGAACAATGAAAGGAATCAATGTGACATTGATCGAGGTATCTTAATCGGACCTCTTTTGCTCCAATGAAGAGTGAATGCCCAAAATGGACCTCTTTTACTCCGACGAAGGGCTAATGCCCGAAATTTACCTCTTTTGCTCTGTCGAAGGGCTAATGCCCGAAATTGAGCTTTTTTTCTGCAATGAAGGGTTAATGCCCGAAATGGACCAGCTTGTTCTGACGAAAGGTTAACGCCTGAAAAGGATGTCTTTTGCTCCAATGAATGGTGAATGACTAAAATGTGCCTCTTTTGCTCCAATGAAGGCTCATAATGCCTGAAATGGACGACTGCATTTTGTTCCAACGAAGGGTTCATGGCCAAAATTGAGCTATTTTGCTCAAACAAACAGTTAACACCTGAAACGGGCCTCTTCTGCTCTGACAAAGGGTTAACGATCAAAACAAATATCTTGCTCCAATGAAGGGTTAATGGCCAAAATGGACTATTTTGCTCCGATGAAGGGTTAACGCCTGAACCGAACCTCTTTTGCTTAAGCTTCTCCCTGCTTTCCAGGGCGGTAAGCATACCTCAAATAAACGTTGTTGATTCCATCCATTATGTGACAATATGCTCTGGAATTATAATACAGTTCATCCTGCGTTTAATGCTCCGATTTTAAACTTTATCTTTTTACAGTGATCCGAAATATTAGCCTGATAAACCAGGAAGCCCAACGGTGACACAGAAGGAGCTACAAGCGGTGTAGCAAAGAAATGACCCGAGATTAACAAGTGCTATTCACACCATTGAAGAGGAGCCAAGTGCCAAATCTGTGTCTGTACAGAACATTGATTCATGGAACAATCTGATGCAATAAAGCATCAGATTGTTGCTTTATATGAGACATGCTGATGCTATAAAGAATGTGGAGGAGGATGAAATCCCACAGATACAGTCATCATCAAAGGCGTTGCAGTACATCTGCGACAGGAAAAAAAAAACCCCAAAAACTTAAGATGCTATTATGTTGAAAGACAAAGGTCTCCATGAACCTGCCATGGAAGATACTTACAGGAAGTCAGAGATGTGCACCAAGAAAATCAACAAGATATAAGGCAGTGTACATCTTCTGAGAGAAACAAAGAAAGTACATACTTTAAAGGACAAAACAACACTTGACCATTAATGTGCACTATCTTGTGTGCTGACACAAGGGTGAGAAATGAAGCAACCAGACAAATAGAGGAAAGAATCCCAGCAATTGTTGGCAGAAATATAGAGGCTGCTGAAGCTCATTATCACAAAACATGCTATTCTTTGTTCACCAAAAGTGAAGTGACAATCAACAGTGATACAGACATGGATGATACCGATCCAGATGTCATACAGAGTATGCACATTGGGAGAACATGAAATATCAAGAACTCTTTTCATATACCCTGAAATGATCTTCATCCTGAAGCCTGGTGTTGGCTTAGTGGTTAGGGTGGCGGCTTTGGATCCTCGGGTCCTGATTCATGCCCCGTTGGCCGCTGAATTAATACACCAGGAGGTTGACTCAGCCTGTCATCCTTCCGAGGTCGGCAAAATGAGTACCAGTGTACTGGTAAGGGGGACACTGCATCAGCGGCACAGCCACGTCCCAACCAATGATGCAACCAGCAGCCACAGGCTGCATTCAATAGAGATAAAGAGATAAAGAGATAAAGAGATAGAGATAGATAGATAGAGATAGAGAGAGAAAGAGAGAAAGAGAGAAAGAGAGAAAGAGAGAAAGAGAGAAAGAGAGAAAGAGAGAAAGAGAGAAAGAGAGAAAGAGAGAAAGAGAGAAAGAGAGAAAGAGAGAAAGAGAGAAAGAGAGAAAGAGAGATAGAGACAGAGAGAGAAAGAGGGACAGAGAGAAAGAGAGAAAGAGAGAAAGAGAGAAAGAGAGAAAGAGAGAAAGAGAGAAAGAGAGAAAGAGAGAAAGAGAGAAAGAGAGAAAGAGAGAAAGAGAGAAAGAGAGAAAGAGAGAAAGAGAGAAAGAGAGAAAGAGAAGAAAGAGAAAGAGAAAGAGAGAAAGAGAGAAAGAGAGAAAGAGGAGAAAGAGAAAGAGAGAAAGAGAGAAAGAGAGAAAGAGAGAAAGAGAGAAAGAGAGAAAGAGAGAAAGAGAAGAAAGAGAAGAAAGAGAAAGAGAAAGAGAAAGAGAGAGAAAGAGAAAGAGAAAGAGATAGAGAGATAGAGAGATAGAGAGATAGAGAGATAGAGAGATAGAGAGATAGAGATAGAGATAGAGATAGAGATAGAGATATAGAGATAGAGAGAGAGAGAGAGAGAGAAAAAGAAAAAGAAAAAGAAAAAGAGAAAGAGATAGAGAAAGAGAAAGAGATCTTCATCCTGGTGTCATATCAATGACTTAGTGTACAGTGCTGATCCTAAACGCTGATCAGGCAGATCTGGTCAGTCTTGTTGACTGGAAAAGTATCATCACAAGATGTGCTTGATGATCTGTTCAAAGCACACCAAGTAGCAGAACAGGTTGTCCCAGGACTTCAAAAATAATTGTCTTGAAAGTGATCCTCCTTCTTTGAAACTCCATGACAAGATATCCAAATTGGCATTGAAAAATCTTGTTTAATATTACCAACAAAAATAATTTCAAAAATACCAGAAGTCCAATTCAAAGCAGCCAAAACATTTTTTTGGACACATGAAAAACAATGCCCGGAGTAAAGAGATGGATCTTAGAGAAGTACAAGCATACCCACAAGGTTTCCATGGGCGTTGCCAATATTTCATGGAGATCTATGGAAGACCAACAAGGTTGGGTTGAAGACCAACAAGGTTGTACATATATATATATATATATATATATATATATATATATATATATATATATATATATATATATATATATATATATATATATATATATATATATATATTGTTACGGCTGCGGAAATTCGCAATACATCATAAAGGGTCCTCAGATCAGTTATGACACTAAGTTCATGTGTAGTTAGTCCACACCTGTTGTTTGGATGGAATATGTGTGATTCATCCAGGCTGCGACGCTTTGAGTTAGCCATTTTTCTTTCTCTATCGTTATTTTGGACCATCAAGCTGCCACCAACCCAAACACCACCACCTTCGCCTCTTTACCTCCACAACTCCATCCCGCAAACATCGCTTCACCGCCATTCCCAAACGACGCCCGCCAACAACCAAACCACCACAGCAAACCCCCCACCACCTTCGCCTTTCTCCTTCCACAACCAACAACCACACCACCTGTCAACACCGAACGTCGTGCTGTCCAGGGCCCGTTCGGTGATTCTTGCCGAACGCGTCAAGCCACGAGTGCACATGGATCCTTTTAGGAGGAGAAGCGGATCAGGAAGGCTTCACGCCCCTTTTCTCCCATCCAATGACTGAGCATCGGGTGGCATGGCCCCGTCTCCGAACCCGCTGTGAATGCGCTCCTTTTAGGAGGGAATTCGGATCAGGAGAGGCTCACGCCCCTTTTTGCCCGACCAATGGCTAAACCTCGGGTGGCGTGGCCCCGCCTCCAAGCGCGTTTTGATCCGCGAATCTGCATACAAGCTCCTCCTCCGGTCTACAAATACGCGAGCACAACGCAGCTCATGGGTGCAGAAAGTGGCGCTAGTCGGAAGTCGTGGAGTCTGAGAGGTTGGCGTTGTGGGGATCGGACAGCGAAGGGGACGGAGCTTGGAGTTGAGGTCGATGGACGAGTCGCGGCATGAAGCAGGGACGCGGAAGAGGGCTCAAGGGCGAGAGTTCGCCGGAGTGGGTGCGGTCCCAAGGCCCCGCCAGCGGGACGGAGCGTCCGCCATTCCCCTCTTTCCACCCCGAGCATCTACAATTTCCCCCATCCGCGCTGAGATAGCGCCGGTAACTCCGTCCGTTCCCTGCCCCAACCGTGGTATCGACCGACCAACACGTGCCTGCGCAACGCACACCAAAGGAGCTCACCGACCATACCAGGGGCACGGAGTCAGGCGCGTTACGCGGACATTGCGGCTAGCCCGCCATCGCGCCACGAGGGCGCGGGTAAGACCCCTTCGGTCTCGTGGACCTGGCCGATCACCCAGGTCCCACGTTCATTTGGTCCACGGACCTGTCTGCCTCCTTGCCTCTGAAGGTGGCTTGTATTTTCTTTGCTTTTGGTGTAAATGTGTGTGTGTGGCGCCAGTCTTTTAAGTAAACCCGTATAAGTGCTTGTACATTGCTTTATTCGGTTGTGGCTCTGCGTTGCTTTTATTGTTTTGACTGTTATATGTGCATTCTTGCTATAACTGTAAATACGTGCTTGTCTGAGTGTGAATTAAAAGTGCTTGTCAAACTGTTTCCCATTTCGTTGCGTCCTTTCCTCTGGTTGACATTTCCATCTTGCATCATGTAAGGGATTGGTAGTGGGTGTAGACACCCAATAAATAATCTGAACCGTCGAGGTCGACGATAACTCCGCTCGGTCATCTCTGCAGCACGGAACGAGCCGCTTAAGCGGTTCGTGTCCGAAGTCGACTTGCGGCGTGGTACAACTCCTCGGTACGCTACCCGCGCGGGTACTTAGGTATACCGACATTCGGCGATTCACTCTATTTCGCGCGGGTAGAATGCGGACTGGGTTGTGGTGAGGTTAAACCCCCACCCGTGACTGGCTCCTGGCGGTAGTTCCAGGAGGGTAACGACTGAATTGTCCGTTCCGGTGGGCGACGCGTCGCGATTCGAGTTACGTGGCCGATCGCACGCTGGGCGGGCGAAATTCGTAACAATATATATATATATATATATATATATATATATATATATATATATATATATATATATATATATATATATATATATATATATATATATATATATATATATATATATATATATATATATATATATATATATATATATATATATATATATAAATATATATATATATATATATATATATATATATATATATATATATATATATATATATATATATATATATATATATATATATACAGTAGACTAGGCGTAAGTCGTCACCATCGGGACTGAGAAAAAAGTGAAGACTTAGAAATGTGACGACTTACGCATATGCGAACATTCATGATGACTGTGGGGTGAAGGATGAAGTCGCGCGTGGCCTGGACACATATGTGTGAGAGCCGGCTATTG
>NC_140973.1:64036435-64076435 GCF_056783735.1 Eptatretus burgeri
ATTTGGCCTATTGTACAGAATCTCATTCTGATCATGTGTGCGTAGAGAGGAGTGAAATAATTTTTTAGTCTGTCTGCCTACCTGGCAGTCAAACAGAATTGAGAATCATTCCAAACAGGAAACTTACTGTTTTTGGGGACATCATAAAGGACACAAGCACCAGGCACAAATAACTAATGCAACGTGTTAAATAAGGTGGTGTAAAAGATACTGCATCAACGGCGGTGAACTTCCAAAAATCTTTTTTTTTGCAACATCCTTTAAAACCCTTATTTTATTTCAATTGAATTATAAACTTGAACTGCAGAACACAAATCACCTCTTGTCACTTCCAAAATCCTCCAGTTTAGCAGTACTTGAGCAAAATATGATATAATTTTACACTATACTGACCAATCGAATATGGTGCTCTCACACAGCGTTTGGGGAATATAGAGATTCAGAAATATGGCGGCTCATAGGAAATTTAGCTTATGTTCGGTTCTTAAATGTCTTCCCACACAAGTGGATCAGCAGACGTGGACCAATTACTTGGCCAACTCATTCACCTGTCTTGTCTTCATTGGACTACATTTTATGAAGCTATGTAAAACTGTTTCCTCATGAAAACAACATTCTCTGGATGAACTGAGGGCTATGATCACAAATTCAAATCATGAAATGACTCATCAACAACTGGAGAATGCTTTTTCAACAAGTTGGAAAATCGAATTGAACGATGTATTACGAAAGACGACAGTTATGTTGAAGCCTAAACATTTAAACTGTATTGAGTAAAACTTTATGAATTATGCTTTCATGCACCATTTATATTTTGTTTCCATCATGTGTACATCAAAAGTTGTTAAAAAAAACCCCAAAAATCAAAGTTCCATAAGGACTTTTATGGACACCCAGTATAAAATGGAGTTACGAAGCTTGCAGACAATAAACATCAGAATTTATTACTACAGGTGGTACCGATGACGCATTTTTATGCCCTTGGCTTATGAACCAATTTACAAAACTGAAGTTGCCCACATAAGGTGATTAAAACGACGTTAGGTCTCATCATCTGCATATTAGTCATGTGAGGCAATCTCCCCTTTGGGATGGTCCCATGATGCCTGCACAATGTTGCGTAAAGACCATCAGATGGTTGAAACGTCGGACGTGATCATTGCCTGCTACACTCGGTGGTGTCAAAAACATATTTTTCAAAAATAAATTATATATATATATATATATATATATATATATATATATATATATATATATATATATATATATATATATATATATATATATATATATATACATATATATATATATATATATATATACACACAGGGTGGCCTGAAAGTCACTTTACACCTTCCCAGTGAAGCATTGTTCTTGAACTCTTTTAATATACAGGTTTTATTGTACAGTACTTACAATAATTAATTTGTCATTGTATCTGCATGTGCTCCATCATTCTTCTGAGTCAGTGTTTCCGCATACCATAGCGGGCGAGGGGGTGAGGGCAGAGGGGAAGGGACGGAGAGAAGTACGAGAAATTTATCAGGGGTAAAGTAACTTTCGGGCTACCGTGTGTGTGTATGTGTATGTGTATGTGTATGTGTATGTGTATGTGTATGTGTATGTGTATGTGTATGTGTATGTGTATATATATATATATATATATATATATATATATATATATATATATATATATATATATATATATATATATATATATATATATATATATATATATATATATAGTCGTGTCTAGGTTAGTTAACACTGATGCTGGGCGGATTATATATATATATATATATATATATATATATATATATATATATATATATATATATATATATATATATATATATATATATATATATATATATATATATATATATATATATATATATATATAAAGCTCATTCCAACCCCTCTGACTGATATTAATGTTCGGTACCTTCCGGGTGACGTAGAAAGCTGAAATTTCACGTGCCGACGGATATCAAAGCCGATACATCGGGGGGAAAAAAACCTCACAGAACCATTGGAAAGCATCTGTAAATGAAAATCTCCAAAGATAAGTGCAGCCTTATTGTGCTCACTACAGGTGAGCGACCCGAGACAATGTGTACAGCACAGTGGGAAGTGTTACAATGTATATCTAATAAATAAATGCCATTTTCTGTGTGTCTGTCAGTGTGTGTCTGTGTGTAACCCCAATTACACCAAACCTACTGCGCCAATTATCACCAAACTTGGCACATGGACCAAGTTCGACCTCATGGTGAACATGGGCTACTTGGCATCATCTGTAGTCATGGAGGTTCAGGACGGAAGGTCGACGAAAATTCTCTCTGTAAATGTGTATCGTGTAGTGCCACCTCGTGGTGGTGTGGAGGGTATTACAAGTCATTTGTAGAGATAACTTGCATTTTTGCACTGTATATGTCCCCAGAGAGTGGGAAGCCCCAAAGCCGACCTCCACGAATCAGGGGAAGTAGGGGAAATGGGGGGGGAGTGGGAGTCCAGAGGGAGCGGAAGGGGTGGGGTGGGAGTTTGGAAGGAGGGGGTGGGGTGGGAGGAGGCAGGGGGAGGGATGGGATGAGGGAGGAGAAGGGATTGGAGTAGGGAGGGGAATGGGCAGGAGGGAAGGGAAGGGACATGAAGAGAGACCTGGCATTGTCCAGCAACGCTGGGCACCCCTGCTAGTACTTAAACAAAATTTTTACTTCATACATTTCTATAACTGTAAACTGTGAAATACAGTACAAACCTCTATCGATATCTAGCAGGAGGTCAGTGATGCTTGCCTATAATCATAAAGCTTCTATTGATTATGTACTTATGTACAAAGCACAGTTCATTATTGTTTACAATGTGTACGCATACCTCAGGAGTATATACACATACTGTATATATTTCTTTATGATGCTTCAACCAGGCGTATTCACTCAGGTTTACACAGTAGACTTTGTTTGTAAAAATGAACAAACGAGATATCCTCAATTGTCCAAGGAAAACATTGCAAGATAACAAGGATTTGTAAAATAATAACCCAACAGAACCTGAGGTCTAGTACTCTCAGAAAAATGTCACCCCTTGTTCAATGAAAGAAAACAAAAGCTGTTTAAGCACTGGTCTCTTGTTTGACAAGCACTGCCTAACCATTTAACGTGGTACACCTTATTAAGAGATCCAGATTGAGGCTTTCGAAAGAAAGGCTTTGGAATATGCAAGTTCCTCCTTTATTATCTCTACCACCGAAGATGGATGGATGTTATGTTTTCACCCCTGTCTGTTTGCCTGTCTGACTGTGAGCAGGATATCTCAATAAGTTGTGGATGGAATTCAGATGAAATTTGGTGAACTGGTTGGTTGTGTGACAAGGACAAATTGATGAGATTTTGATGAAGAACAGGATCCGGATAATAGAATTTTGAAAAGTGATTCTTTACCATTGAGAGATAGGGACAAAACGATATTGTTATTTTGTTGGGGGAGGGGGGGGTAGATATTCCCAGAGAGCAGATAGGAATGTATGGAGTAGCATGGTCCGTGTGCGAGTAGTTAGTCATCTCAATGTATAAGTAGGGAAACGTTAGCTTAAGAATTGTCTTGTTTGCATGCGTGCCATACAGTGGGTAGTGCGTGGCAATAATTATTCAGGGATTATGGTGAAGGAAATTGTGTGTATAACCTCCATCGTTGGGGGAGGGGGGGTGCCAGGAGACTTGGCAAAAGACAGGGGTGGAGTTATAGACACTTCCCAGGGGGGGCACAGTGTTGCTGAGGGAGAGGAGAGAGAGAAGCCTAATCGGGCAGTATGAGACGACAAAGGAGACCGTCAATGTCTGGAGGGAATGAGTTCTGAGGGACAGGTTCTGAGGAGAATAAATTGTGGGAGAGTGTTGAGAAGGTTGGCCTGCCTGCCTGTTTTCGTTGCCCTGTGCCCGTTTTGTCTGCCTGCTCCTTCGTCTCCTCATCGTCGTCCAGAGCCTGTTCGTCACGTCCCTCACCATCGTCTGCTCGCCTCGACATTGTACTCCTTGTCCCTCTTCATTGCCTGCTCGTCATCGTTGATGCCAGAGCTGAGTCCCCAGGTTTTGTCCCCTTCTTGTCAGTGACTGAGTCTGGTGTGTGGTGCCATCATTTTTATTCTCATTGTACATAATTACTTATTATCGATTTTGTGTACCTATTTCTTCTCCACCTCTACCCGCCGTTATATCCCGCTGCGATGACATCATCCCTGAGTTATTGTTTGTGGGTACAGGAAATAAACCTGTTGATTTTAAAAGCTGTGAGGTTTCTCGTATCTCTCCTCATGACCCGTGCACATGTTGTCCGCCCTAATAAGGAACGTCATCTGAGGGAGTAAACCACCAGTTCGGCTAATCCGCCCAGCATCGGTGTTAACTAACCTGGACACGACAATATATAGTACAATATCGAAAAAGGTTACGGACGTATTCGGCCCAATGTTGTTGGACAGGTTAAGTGCGTGACAAGGACGAATTGATTTGATTTTGGTGAAGATCCTGATCTGGATCCGGATCTGAGCATTTTTAAAGTGATTCTTCATCAATGAGTGATAGGGCCAAAAACGATATACTGTATGGCATGATATTCCCAAATGTTGTGGACGGATTGTGACAAAAACTTGGTGGATGAGTGGCTGGGTGACAAGAACAAGTGGATAAGATTTTGGTTGAGGTCCAAATTCAGATCCGGCCTATTGGTGGGATACAAAACGTAAACTGTTCAGCCTGGTGGAGGTATGTGCTCTACTGAGTGCCTTTGTAGTTTCATAAAGAGATGGTGAAATGGTATTCTTAGACACAACATGAGGAGCTTTTTTCATAAATACTAGTGACTATGGAGGAGTACAAACTTCAATGCATTATCCTCTCTCTCTGCTGAGAAAAAAGTTGGGGTAAGTGGAACCTCAGGGTTCGGGGATCCTTAACCCTCACCTCCTTGTCTGTTTTATTTTACATTTTTATCTACAACTGCTAGATGCAATGTCAACATTATACCTTTCAGCTCATCCTTCTTTTGTTCCATGCACTGCACCTGAAATTTTTTAACAGGATTTGTTTTCTTTGCTCAAAGGTCATTCTTCGACAATGGAACTCTCCGCATACATCATAAAGTTAGGTCAACTGAGCAGGTTTTGAAATGATATTTTCCTTTTCAGGAACATCATGAAAATGATGAAAAGAACAAGAAAGAAATGAGGTGGAGTGAAGCATTGAATGAGGTGTGGTGATAAAGTTGTTTCCTTTTTGCAAACATTTCAATCATAAACATAACTTGTGTTCCAATGGCATGAATAAACTCACCAATTTCTGGGAACTACGACATGACACTGGCTAGAAATGACATCAGAAAGAAGCAACATATCTGCTGAGTTTCACATTCTATCATGGTTGGGAAAGACAGTTTGATTCCCCTTTCAACAGTAGAACAAAAGTAGACACAATTTGCATTCCTTGTTCCCAATTCTACAGTGCCTGCTCGAGGGTACCGTTGGAGTCGGTGTTCCCACAGGCTTGTTGCCAGAAAGCTAAAATTGAACCAGGGTGTAGTATCCTGGGAAGTTGCCTCATCATCTGGTGAACAATCTTGGATCCCATTCTCTGCCAATTTGCGATTAGAGTTGCACTGACCATGGGATTCTGGAAAGCCCTTCCGAGGTTACTAGTTTGCACTGTTCGTTCCATCTGCCATGCTCCTTCTTTGTCTGCAAAGTTCCCTGAAGTCCTTCACCCCCTCTTTATTTTACTGTTGGCCAATCATATGCCACACTATATATTTTCTTGCTTTGCTGATCCACTCAGGAGGGCCCATTTGGTTTTATTTGGGCTCGACCATCCCCCTGTGGTGTTCATAGAGTTCAGTGTCATCAAGATACATATCAAAAAACACCTTTGAGTACTATGGACTGACTATGGGCTTTCCATAAACACAAACTGGTACTGTCGTGCTCCGCTATTCATAGGGGATATGTTCTTGAAAAATGCCGTGAATGTCAAATCTGCGAATGTCGTGGCACTGTTTCAATGGAAAAAGGGGGGATAGGTTCCTGATGGTTTGTGATTCATGAGGGAAAATCCAAAATCCTGTGGAAAACAGTAAATTCGCCCGTGAAAACTGCTAAAACACGAAAACAAAAAACCTACAGAAATGTGAAAAAACTGCGAATACGCGAAGCACAGAGCCGCAACTGTGGAAACAGTCGCATTTTATAAACCACAAATACGCGAATAACGGAATCCGACAGTAAATGAGATGTAACCATGGTGCAACGAGAGTGCAGGACTTACGGTATCTGGAATGGCAGCTCTTCTGGCTTTAAGCCTCAAAGCCCTCATGGAAGCTTCAAGGTCCTCAGCGGGCAGAAAGAAGTTTGGAACCATGATTTTATCCAATCTTTGGATGATGCAGTTAAGTTTACAACATTCGCATCCCTCACAATCCCATGTTATAATCCACAGCCATCCCCAAGTGCAACATCCAGGCTACAAATTTAATGTTTTTGTGGAGATCATTTGACCTTTGCAAACAATGCTAATTGTTAAATTAAACCACAAAGGATACAAATCAAACAACTCAAAATGCCACCCCTGTGTTCAGCCCAGTGGTATCAATGTCCAATCTGCTGCCATCTTGCTCACCTTTACGACTATCCAAAAAGGATACATGTTGGATCCAGGTCTGGCTTCTTCAGATGTTCCATGAGCTTCTCTGTGGCCTAAATCAGTGGTGTCAGGTGATCCCACTTCCATTGCAGTCTTAGATGCTTGGTCTGTTGTGGAAACATATTTTGCTTCATCAAGTACATGATTTTCAATAGCATGTTCTTCAAAACCTCCTGGTTTATCATGTTCCAGATTTTCTTGTGTATCCTTGTGAGCAGCAGCAGAATCCAGTGCATCTCCGTGGTTCTCCAGCTCTTCACAATCCTGAAATGGTGGCAGAACGTCGCTTCGGTCACAAACTTCTTTCAGTTGACGATCTTCCTTCTTGACCAAGCTGTTCAGTGTGAGGTCAGTGTGCGACACTCCAACAGTATCAGCTAAATAATTGTCCTCCCCCTCGTCCTTTAGAATCTCTGCTTCATCCACTTCAGATGCTTCTCCAGTTTGAGTCTCTCCTGATGTTTCTTCCTCTTTCTCATCAACTTTCTTCTTTTGCCCCACATCAAAAGCCTCAAAATCAAGCTGAGTGGTGTTTACCGACAGGACACTAGACCATGGGCTAGTTTTATCAGTACTGCATGAGACATCATTGAGCATCCGAGGTACGATTAGGTCTTCTTCAAAATCACCAGCAAAATACTCATCCAAGCCATCCATCGCATCAGCAACATATTGGCCCACGTCCTTTTTAATTAGCACGTCTCTAGAACTTGTGTGTACCTCTTGCACGAGTGAGCAATGTTCCTTGTCCAATTCATCATCATAATCAGGTGCTCTATGACCATGACCGACCGCTTGCAGAAAATTATCAGGCTTAAATCGAGCCATTTCCGTCCTTGATAAAATATCATCGGGACTTGCTCCATCAAGCAAATTGTCTGCAGTGCAAGCGTCCAGCGTGGTTTTCTGCACACAAGCTCCACATCCGTGTGGAACCGCTGATCCGGCGTTGTGGATTCCAAAGTCTGAAAGTTCCAAAAAATAAAAATAAAAAAATGAGGGGAAATAATTAACAGTTTTAAATCAAGTTCATTTAGAACTTTATAAAGAGGATCAAAAATAAAAAGGAAACAGGAAAGGTTTATATGACAGCAATATCAAATTAAAAGGTTAAGGTGTCATTGGATCAGGTAATTTGGTCTTGTGACATCAAGGAATCCAATAGAACATCAAGGTAGCAGCAGCGGTGCATTGGGTTTTCTCATTGAAGGGTTCAAAGCCCGTGTTTTGCAACCGACCACTTGAAGAAAGGCATTTGAATGAGATGATTGGCATGCCACCGATATGGAAAGCAGACGATTGAATTTTGTACTGATCTGATCCTTGGGCAAGGATAAATCTATTGTTTATCAAAATATAGTGGGATTTTGACCCCAATCCCCACTTCACCCTTCTCATCTCAATGCTCCATACATATACATGCCCCTTTGCTTATTCATATCTCCTGCCAAACCTGTTATATATGTATACTGTCGGACCCCAACATGTGTAGTCCCGCAACATGTATTCGTGGGTCATAAAGTGTCACCTGCTTCTATATTTGTACTTTGCATATTAAAAAGAAGTTTTTTTGTTTTTCTTTAGACTGCAGGACTGGTCTCTTATATCCACCTGGGAAATTGGAAATCAGCCAACATCACAGCATTACATAAAAAAGGTGCAAAAACGGATCCCCTTAACTACAGCCCAATTAGCTTACTGTACTGTACTTCCAATCATCAGCAAGGTCATGGAATCCATCATCGCAGTCAACATAAAATCATTCCTGTTCTCCAACAAACTCATCTCAGATCATCAATTCAGATGCAAACCTAGTCACTCTACCTTGAACATGCTGCTTCTACTTTCCCAACAATGGTGGGGGCCCTCAATATCACATATGAGATCAGGGCCGTCTCTCTGGATATATCTCGAGCTTATGATACAGTCCAGCATCCTGCCTTGCTCTCCAAACTGTCTGCCCATGGAATCCAAGGCCAACTCCACTCTTGGATTCCTGACTTCCTCCACTCTCGTAGACAACATGTGGCTATCAACGGAGCCCTTTCATCTCCTTTCCCTGCCAAGGCTGGAGTACCCCAAAGCAGTGTTATAGCCCCCATATTATTAATAATCTTCATCAATAATCTCACTACTCTCTGGAAAATACCCTATCTATTTGCTGATAAATCCACTCTCTGCTGTGACATCTCTCATCCTTCTGACAGACAGGCAGCGGTCTCTTCCCTCTCCTCAGACCTTGACAAAATCACAAACTGATCAAACAAAATTTTGCTGATGTATTCATGTTGTCCACCCTTTGCATTCAACCTGACCCCTCATTGTTACCTACATCCCTCATTTGTCCATCTCCATCGACTTTCTCCCTCCACCCTGGTGTTGGTGTTTCCCCTTTCTCCTGCTGTTCCCTTTATTATGTTGTGTCCTGATTTGTTCTGTCATTGCTCTTCCACAAGCCTACACCATGTAAAAATAAATAAATAGATAAAACAATGCCCCAGCATTCGTGGCATTTTCCAGGAACTTATCCCCTACAAATGTTGGGGTCTGACAGTATTATACATGAAGACCACAAGGGGAAAACCAGAGATGTCACTTTTTATAAATTTCAGGGTTATTGCACCTGCCAATAGTTGGCAACATGAGGTTTCCTCTCACAATATTACTTTAACAAATAACCAGGGGTGTCACATAATTTATATGGTATAAAGTTGAGCCGTGCAATGAAAAAAACAAGTGTTGTCAAAGCTGAACAAGTAGAAACCCAGAGTTGTCAGTACTTTACTCCTGGTTATCTCCCTTTCATTCATGTTAACTGTTCCACCATAATATTCAGAGTTGAGAAACTAAAAAAATGAAAGGTTGTAAAACTTTCACAGCATAAACTCTGAGCACTACAATAGCCTATTTGGTTATATCATGGGCTCCGTAGTTGGTGCATATCGTGGTTCAAGCCTGGTCAAACCTTTATTGTGACTTTTATGGGACCCACACCGTGGCTTAATGGTTAGCGCGTCTGAGTACCCATCCTCATTCGATGTACCCACCGCCCAATCAACCTGCTTAGGTATACGAGGGAGTCACATGAGGTGACTTCGGCTTCACGGGGGTGGTTTATCCTTGGTTTCCTCCCAGTTTTCCATCATATTAAGTAGTACGGAGTAAGAAATGGAGAATCCGTCGTCATAGAAGCGAAATACCCTTGAGTATGGCGTTGAACACCAATCAAACAAAAAAAAAATGACTGTTTAATGTTGAAAAAAATAATCTGTGATCACCAAAGTCATGTAATGTATGCTAATAACCAACAAGCATGAATTTGCTACACATCCTGGGTTAAAATTGCATAGCAATTATTAAACAAGGGAATAACCAGTGATGTCAGTTTACAACATTGATTCGTTCTTTGCTCTTAAATTAAATAACACAGAAGCTTGGCAAATGCTACATGCTTAATTTGATTGGCCAATGATCACTCTTCCTTTTACTGGAAAAGAAATCTATATGACAGTTATTAAACAGTCCACCAAAGTCTTGAAACTTTGTTTTTCAGTTTCTTCAAAATTGACTTATCCTGACATCTCTGGTTTTCCCCTTGTGGTCTTCATATATTTCACAATTAAAATTGAAAAAGAAAGCAAACTGGCCATTTTGGGTGTGGAGGTTCACCCTAAGCCTGACGGCTGCCTCAAGACTTCAGTTTACAGGAAACCAACTCACACCAGTAGATAACTGGATGTTAACTCCTGCAACCTAATCTCCCACAAATGCAGTGCAGCATGGACCTTGGCAGCTCGGGCATGGACGTTGTCATCTTCCAGAGCCGCTGTAATTAAAGAAATCAAATTAGTTGGAGGAGTCCTGCTGAGAAATGGGTACAGCAAAGGGATACTCCCCATCTTGAAAGAATCAAAACGGCCAGAACGGAAGGAGCCAGACACGCTTGGGCACTGTGTACTGCCATACTACCCAGCCCTTTCTGAAAGGATTGGCAGGATTGTATGCAGCGCACAGATTGGTGCAGCCTACAAGCCTCCACACACCATCTGTAATGTGAATTCAAAACGAAAGGATCCAATACCAAATGGTGATAAATCTGGAGTAGTTTACCATTCGTCATACAGAGACTGTGACCAATTCTATATTGGTGAAGCTGGAAGAAATTTAAAACAAAGGCAAGATGAACATGATTGAGCAATCAGGCTTGGAAAGGTGAAACAGTCAACCATATCACGTCATTGCCTGCAATTTGGACACAAATTTGACTTTGATGGGATCTGTGTCCGAGACACGGAGTCCAACAAACGACACAGGTTGATACTGGAAGCATGGCATGTGAAGAGCCGAGAGGGTGGTCTAACTGGAGAGACGGTGGACAATACACACCTCTTATGCAAATGGAGAAAACTGGACGGTGCAAACAGCTGGATAAGGTGAGCAACAAGCAACAACACTCAATCCCAAACACCACATCCACGTGTGTACAACACCCAATGGGAACCCCAACAATCACACAACCAACACCTCATCACGACCAACCCAGACACAAAAGACACGTTCGTGCCCCAGAAACACAAAAACAACAACAAGCGCACACGTGCTCACCCACATGCATACAACACCAGATCATGTGTAAGTAAAAACAACAACAAAAAAGAGAGCAAAGCAGCCCATCGATGATGTGATTTGACAAAGGTATGCAAAATAAAATAAAAGCACTCCTCCATTTGACCTCGAGCACCAGCACATGACCGTAAATGAGCAGTCATATTGGAAATAAAAACCAGACACGTGCCGAGGCTCTGGGTCTATTGGCCTGAGGAAGCCTTCTGTGAAGCGGGTGAAACGTTGCCGAAGACCGGGTCTGCTCTTGCTTATTGCTAAAATTAGCGGAATAGATCTAGTTGACTTTTGGTTGGAAGTGCCTTCTTCTCTTCTTTAAAAATGTGTAATCCCAACCGCCCCAATCTTATACAAATATTGCACACACACACACACACATATATATATATATATATATATATATATATATATATATATATATATATATATATATATATATATATATATATATATATATATATAAACTTACGGGTTGGCGGAGCGAGCGCGGACCTGTGACTCAACCTCGGCTCTGAAGTCACAAGCCACAGATAACTCCGTGACCCAACGGGTTACTGAGCACCCAGAGATGCTGGTTGGGATAACTAGCTTAAGCAAAGGCCTCGCACCTAGCATTGCGTTACCTCACCTGGTGACCGAGTCAACTCAACTGGGGATTGCGCTCTCCACGTCCCACCTGCTACTTATTAAGTATGGCCGAGTGAAACCGTAGGTGGAGCGTTGACTATCTCGGACAGCGAATTAGTGGGG
The DNA here is from genome assembly GCF_056783735.1 of Eptatretus burgeri. Taxonomy (NCBI): domain Eukaryota; kingdom Metazoa; phylum Chordata; class Myxini; order Myxiniformes; family Myxinidae; genus Eptatretus; species Eptatretus burgeri. The sequence goes on from NC_140973.1 coordinate 64,048,498, forward strand.
CATAACTTCCCGTCTATTTATTATGTACACACTATGCCGAACCAATTAAGGAAAAGAGAAAACCGAGCAAGTTTGAAGCAGTTTACCAAACTAGGCATGTATTTACAGGCAACAATCAAGTATGTACACTGTACAGCAACAATGCAGTGTCACAAGCAATTATCCCTCAGTACATAAAAGCCCCTTAAACAATCTTACTTACTTTAGAACAGAAGACAGGCATGCCACAAACAAAGAAAAAGAATATGGGAAGAGTAGAGAGAAAGACCAAGAAGATAGAGGCAGCATGAGGCTTAGGTGAGGCCTCTTGCTCACCCCACACAATCAGGTGGGCTAGTGTTAATCCCAAAGTGGAGAGAAGGGAAGGAAAGGGAAGGCGTGTGATTGCTACGTGCAAGGAGGAAGTGCAGTGTATGCGGCATAAGCTTAGTGGAAAAGCGTGAGGTGCGAGTCAGTGCTTCACCCAACTGGGACGGAGGTCAATCGTTAATTGCTGTTTTGAAATGTTAACTCTTTATGCGTCATAAGTAGACAAATTAGAGGTTCGTAGAGAAAGAAAGAAAAGTTTGTGTAAGTCAGTATGGAGCTAATGCTATGTGCCAAGGACCTTGTTGAGTCGACCGTTATTGGGCCTCGCCCGTGCTCTTCTGGTCCGATCGCAGCTCGTCTCAGCCCAGCGCAGCTTGTCTCAGCAGGCAGTCTCTCAGCACGAACAGGCAGGCAACATTCTTCACAAACGGGTACCAAGCGCACATCAGCAGCAGTAAACAGCTCTGGTGGTTCACTTTTTATCTCTCCCAGGCCAGGTGTGGCCTCAAGGGAGCAAAGTTCGTGTGAGCACTCTCTGACCCCACACAGGGTGTTCCTCATTGGCTCGTGCTCACCAGCTCTAGAAGGGGTCGACTGCAGTGGCGTTGCAGTGGAGAGCTTCTTGAATAATCGATTGTGTTGGCGCTGCAGCAACGGTTCTTTCCAGTGCAAGGATTGACTTGCAATATGATTGTAATGTGTGTGCAGTGTCGCTTGTTGCGTTGTGTGCTTAATTCCTGCAGTGGGAAAGAATGTTGTGGGTGTGGGTGGGGGGGGAATTTGAATAGGTTTGAGGATAGAAGAGATGGAAATAGATTTAAATGAAATAAGGTTCTTTAACCAGTTCGGGGTTTCAGAGGCAAAGGGTAAAGGCTTTTAGGGAAGCATGGCTGAATAGATGTTCGGGAGCGAAAGGGTGAGGAATTAGGATGGATGGGTGGATTGATGGATGGAAAGAGGGATTTATGGGTGGAAAGAGGAAAATCACACAAATGGAAAGAGCCTGCTTAACCCACACAACACATCTTCCCCATCCCTTGTTACAAAAGGATGGGACCTGACAAAGCACACTTACTAATGAAATATCTCAGGGTTTCTTATATGTTAGATGCAATTCCCCGGGGTCCTTCTTTTCCATAACTGCAACAATATATATTTAGGTGTTTCTTTGTAGTACGTTTGTATTTGATTATGCATTTGTATGTTATTCTTTCCCAGCCACACCGTAGCACCTAAATGGCCCAAATTTTGTGTGTCGGTACTTCACAATCTGGGAAAGGTTTTAAGCTACCACATGTTGGCTTTGATGTCTGTTTTGAGGCCACCAAAGGCCGCTATAAAGTGTATATTGAGATTCGAGGTAAGGCAGTGATGTAGCCGGCCTGCAGGCAAAAGGCAACCTCCATGAGGACAATAACTCCATAGCTTTTCAATGTCTAACACGTCTCAAAGCTACCACCGGGAAAAGCTCACCCAGTTGTGCAGCACCGGATATACCCTTCTCCCGGGCAGTGCTGGGTTCCCCTGCTAGTCATACATAATAAAGAAAGACACGGGCCCCCAGAACATACAGGATGAGGCAAGGTACAGTATGATGCACTGGGTCCCAATATAATATTTTTTTTTTCCTCAGGATTTGTAAAAGTGCAAATGCAACCAACCACAAATTGCAGAACAACAATTTCAAAATACGGTGCACAGTAACTGCAGGTTTTCCCCTCCAATGTCATCCATAAACAGTTAGCAAGCTTTCGAGGAACGTTTAACTTTCTCTGTGCGACGAAGTGCCGCCACCAACCCGTCATTATGCTGGAGACTTCCGAAACGAGGCGGTTCGACCTTTCCAGCAATCCAAACACTTCCGAATCTTCAGTCGCAAAATTCTCCGGATGCTCATCACTTATTTCCCTTTCAACCTCGTTTCCTTCGTCAACACATCCCAGTCCCTCCACCTCAATTTCTTTGGGGTGCTTTATCTGTCTGACAGGATCTGCATTTTTGGGGGTCAACCGTAGGTGCAACGACCTCCGAATGTTATCTAGGTCGTCAAGGTGTCTCCTGAAAAGAAAGAAAATCCCAATGAAAAATCATTTTTCAGCCAGTTTTCTCTTGTACAATTGGATACAAGTGCAGCAAAACTTACACAAGGAGCTTTAACATAACATAACATAAGAATCTTCTATATAGAACATAACATTTTGCCCAGCATGCCTGTGCCAAATCAACACTACATTGATTAAATATATTAGTTTATCGATTCCTGGAGGGGGAGGGAAGAGGGGGATGAGTATGGAAGAGAAAAGTGGAGCAGGCACAGAGACATCATCAAGGTTATAAACACACTTATCTACTCGTAAATGAGTTCATTCAAGACAGTTCTTTTCACAATTACAAAGTTTAATTTCTCTGAAGGCAACAGTGTAGGAAGCCTTTTAAATTTTGCTTTCTAAGAATCATTGACATTCATCTTCCAAGATCTAATGAGAGTGCCAAGAACAGCTCCATCCTGCCAACCTCCCCCCTCTACCCCACAAATCAAACTAAGCTTCCCTCAGACTGCCTCGAAGTTGAGACTTGCTGTAATAACAATATTTGGACCATTTCAAGGCCAACACAAAGCTTTTCCAAGCAGGCATCAAATGAGCATAATGGTGAAATGGATATGAAAGGAAGAATAGTGTCCAAAAAAAGAGAAAGCTCCAAAATCAGATGACAGAAGATAAACAAGACTCGAATCACAAGCATTCACAAGTCAATGTAATCCATCTTTCCGGATTTGCAAAATCTTTGTTCTCCAGCAGCCCAAAGCTCCCATTGCTAAGTTGCAAAATTCCTACATTACTACGTTGACCTGTGTAAAATCGAAACTGCCCTCTTGGAAACCTTGTAGATCAGAAGTGAAAAAAAAAATGCATGAAAAGAACAATTATAAAATGTTGGTCAATTGCTAACATTCTTGTTGAAAGTGGCCACATAATCAAGATTATTGAAGATCACAAAACATTGTTCTAGGGCTCTAGGCAAACCTGAATTCCGTGTGTTGTGGCCACATAATCAAGGTTTACTAATTAATCAAGGTTTACTAATTACAAGGTTTACACTCTTTCATTCCTCTTTTTTCCCAACTTTGGCATAAACTCCATCACTCTATTCAATCCCATTCTTCCCTCCAGGCCTTCAAAACAGTTGTTCACCACCACTTCTTATCATCCCCCATCCAAATCCTCGATCTTTTCTACCCCCGATAATCCACCCAAGCTCACCTCCTTCAAATTCCCTGCTTTCCTTCCTGAAAGTCCCTGTAATGTCCATCTTGTATTCCCCATGTTCCCCGCCGTATCCCTCTCCCTTCCACAGATCTCCTAATGTCTCTGTTCCCCACTGTTTTGTCCTTCCCACTCCCACCCCTCTTGTCTCATGCCCCCCCTTGATGTGCATTGTGTGTTAGCTCTCACACGAGCCTCGACAAGGTACACAAAAAAAAATGAAAATGGGTCAAATGTCACATCATGGCAAGGTGCATCATCACGTATATGTGAACACATAAACCTTTGCCGAGTTAAGAAATTAAGAGACTGGACCAATGTCTACCTGCTTTTATCCAAAGAGGCAGTTGTAAGGTATTCTCTGTGCCAAGGTTTCTCTGGATTAATTTCAGTATAAATGCTTGGCAAGCCAGAAACTTTCATCTTGTGTCTGATTTTCACCTTTGATCTCATGTGGAATCCAATGAAAAGCACCAAACTGATGTCTATCTACTCAAGTCTGTAGAGACTGGGGATGGTATTCTTTGCACCAACGGTTGTCTGGACTGTTTGAAATAGATGCATGGTAAGCAAAAAACCTTAATTTTGTGACTGATTTTGACTTTGATCCTTGTGTAATTCCAAAAACAAATGTAATTTGAAATTTCCTTATGCATTCCTGTAGCGGCAGTTTGAAAGAATCTTTGTGCCAAAGACAATGCAAGGGGAAGGCAAAATGTGATTTTTAGTATTTCACCTTTGACCTCTTAAAATTAGAAAGGGGGTTGGGCATGAGCCATCAATCAACAAAATAAAAAAGGGTCTGGGTGTGTTGGACCAAAGTACTTCCAGAATGAATTTGGGAGAATTGGTGTAGAAATGAAGGAATGATGTGCCATTGTAATTGTTGGAAAGAAGAAATTGGAAGATAACAATAAACCTGCCTCCCTGAAGGAGGGGTGACGTAATAAAAACTTTTTTTAGTTATATTTTAAATGATAGAGTGGAGAAGCAATGTCAATGAAAGGAAGACATTTGGTCAATTCAATCATCATCATATTCATCATTGACTGAGAAAAGTACCACTGTACTTGCAAATTTCGTAGACACAGTTGGTTGACTTACAGCATCGGTGTTCCACATGTCAATTACCAACCTGAGCTTCCTCTCGAGGGAGGCCCGGAGAGGGGTGCACAGAGGTCCTACCCCTTCCCCACCAAACTCATTCCCCGCAGGTGACGTAGCAGCAGTTTCTTCGGGGCGTGCCAGCAGCTGAAGAGACTCGTGAAAGCGACGTACATTGGCTAGATGTTCTTCAAAACGACCCTGACACATGATCCATTCTTGCTTGTCCTCTCTGCCACAACAAGTTTGGTTTTCTCAAAGTAAGGATAACATAACTAAAGCTTAACGGAGCGAAAGGCTGATCAGAATTGGTATGCATGACGAATGACATTTTCATTTTTTAACTAAAAGAGCAAGACCTTGAATTGCTTATGAGCTTTATCTTTTAAAATCAGTAATCGGCTCCTTTCTAAACACCTCATGTTCCACAGGCTTCCCTGGCGACCACCCAAAACAAACAAACTTAAACTAAAGAAAGAAAAAGGAAGATTAATAAAAACCAAGACGAATGGTCCGACATCATTCTGATGTTGACATGGCAACTAAAATCTGTTGAAAAGGTCTTTGTACTCTTAAAAAAGAAATTGTTTCTCATTGATACGAAACTGCAACAAATAATAAAGCATATCCTTAAGAGATCCGGTGTTGGATGAAATCCCTCACTTCCATGAAATGGTGCTAAAAGATTGACCATCAGAAATGAAAAGGTCAAACCACACAGGCCGCGATGGTTCGGCCCAGCCAGGCATACCTTGCTTCATGCTGATGTCGTGGTATTACAGCTTTGATGAACTGCTGCGATGAACGGCCGATTGACTTTAATGGCGAATGCTGTTGGCCAGCTGGACGGAGATCAGAGTCGACCTGATAAAATAAATAAAATAAAAATAGGAAAAACAAATCAAAATCTGGACTCGAAGTGGGCTACCAGTAGACCTTGCTGGTGTTCAGCTCAACACTTCCACACTTCCTGATCTAACTTAGCATTGGAGACTAAAATGCAAAGTATTGGGGTTGGGAGGAGGGAGTGAGGATCAGCTGCAGCAGTCAAATAAATATTTACACGGCATCTTGAGGATATTTGGTGTTCTCATCTGAACCAATATTTGGATGCTAGGTTCGAATCCCGTAAACAGTCTCGCTTTATCAAATGTCTTCCAATTTCCTGTAATTCACATTAAAATACAGTGATGTCTCCGAATGTTCATCTTCATGCGATTTATGGACAAACTTCTCCATAAAACGTTAGATTTACTGTTGAAAGAACAAGACGAAGTAGAAGAGGAAGAGAAATAAGAAGAAATAGAACCGTGAAAAGCCAAAATGATGAAATTCTGTCAATTCAAGCATATTGCCCTCAATTTAATAGAGAAGTCGCTTTTAAAACTTATTCTGAGCTCGAAGGAACTGAGGACATTGAATTTAATAGAAACAGGACCGATGAATTGATAACATCACAAAGCAGAAAAATTGGTTCACAAAAACGCATACAAATCAAAACTAGAAAGAGCAATCAGAGATTGCAGACCCTCACCAGAACTTGTTTTGTGTGGTGTATGTGTACTGTTGTGTTACGTAATTAATGAGACATAATTAGAACTGCCACGTTATAACTGCTGGCAGTGATGACCGGGTACCAAGATGTCCCGCTTTGATGCAACCCCGCTTTGATTGGACACCTGACCCTGACCCATGACGTTTTTCATTATTATTCAATAGAATTCAGAATGAGATTAAAATAAATTCAATTCAAATCAAATGAAAGACCAAAGAGGTACATTGGAGTAATCAGAAGGAACCCGAACAAGCAAAAAGCAAAGATGAAGTCATCAGGAGGAACCTGGATAGGATTCACATTTCAGCTGCTACTTCTCTACCCTTAAACTCATCCAGGCACAGCCAAGTGAGCCTTATTTTTTTTTAAACAAACAAACAAACAAAAAAAACAAAATAAAAAAGAATCCAGATCAAAAATTTTTTTTTTAATTCTGGCTGCCAGACCATATGTCTGATCAAGTCGAAATTTAAAACATGTATTCTCCATCGCTACGAGATCATAATTGTGAAGTTTCACTTCGATTGATTAAGCGGTTCCAGAGAAGACTAATATTTTTCTTCAATTCAATATGGCTGGCAAACCACGTGACCTATCAATTATTCCTGAACAAACTTGTACACCCAAGGCTTGGGGAATATTGTTGCGGATCCGGGGTGGCGAGATTCTCACCCGATCCTTGGTGTCCCCCTCACCACCGCCATCTCCGGGGTTTATAACGCCGGCCAGCTCAGCACAGGCCTCGGGTCAAGCGTCTTCAATCGCGATACGAACGTAATCCTTGTACTTTACCAGTTGGGGAAATAGAACCCCGGTTACAGACTGGTTGTGTCAGATGCCGAGCGTTTTCTGCCAGTCTGTAACCATTTTGGTTTTATATGCCAATCGAACGGATCGTTCCTCGACGTGACACAAATTAATCCATAGCAGCAACTTCATACTAATTATCCAGATTTATTGGGGAACATCGGGGATCACAACACAAGCAAAATTCACGACAATGTTTTTATCAACAATCCTCAACCCATTCTTAACTGGGGAACCACGGACTACATGTTTCGAGGGGGTCGCTACCGAGATATGCCTTAAACAACGTGCAGACAAGGACAGACAGCATGCATGCAAGACAGAGTACTTGTTGATGTCTCATGGACGAGAGGACAGTGTCAAAAAGCACGAATGTCGCTCGTAACAAGTGGATGTCCACGGATTCGAACTCCAGCTCGAATGCGTCGCGTGGCAAGATGGCGGCGTCGTACTCTTACCCCCTTCGCACTGCACGCGGTCTCCGCGCGCTTTGACCCTGCGTAAGATCGACGATGGGCCTCAGCCGATCTCTCCCAAGGTCCAGCACACAAATCCAGGCCTGCCCTGTTCTCCAGACAAGGCCCAAGTCGAGGTGCCGAGCTCCGCAGGCGGATCGACAATGTGTCGAGCCATGAGGTGAGTACGGACGGAGGCTCCACGGCCAGACGCAGGCCGAACCTGTCGATCACCTCCCCATAAGAGTCGATCGCCAACTTGACGTGCAGGCCGCCTCTCCCACTGCCCCAAAAAGGCAGACCCGACGTGCAGGCAGCCTCTCTTACGTTCGTTCGCTTCGGAAAACACCAGCACGCCTCGAGAGCGACTGTTCTCCAAACACTATACTCTTTTTCTCTCCTTAGTTTCTCTCTCGTTCACTCCTTCGACACACGAGGACGCCTTCTCTCGGCAAAAACCGACAAACTCCTCCCCTTCGCGTCACTTCTTCTTTTTGGCCACACCCTCTCAGCCAACTGGGCGGGGCCTCGTCCGGGATGGGGAAGAAGAAGAGGGAGCTCTCGTTTCACCACCACCACACAACAATAATACAGCCGCTTAGACCTCCCGACACACATATAACCTCCATTTTACCAAACAACCTAACGATACATGTATTTACTGGGGGATCTGAGCTAATCCTATATTTAGTAGTCCAATAAGGGCCATTTCCGTAACAATATTTTCGTGAAGTTTCCCCTTGATCTGTCCAGCCTTTCTGGAGATTTTTATAGGTATTAGGGTAAATCCAATATGGCTGCCAAACCATGTGACCTATGATGCCATGTGTGTGAACCTTTTGTTCCTCATGGATAGGCGGTCATACGTGTAAAGTTTCGCCTCAATCTGTTCAGCCACTTCAGAGAAGAAGATTTTTGAAGGTATATATATTTTAAACAATATGGCTGCCGAATCACGTAACCGATGACGTCATCAAATTTTTTTCTGTGGACCATTTTATCCCGAGATGACCCTCAAAAACTTTCATACTGATTAGATGTCGCGTTCTACATATGCAATTATGATGTCATAACAGACACCTATGACATCATAAAAAGTCACACTTGTTCTCAATGAGGAGTACTTGCTATGTACCAAATTTCTATTTTTTCCTTGGTGTGATTTCAGAGATACAGAGGTCCAAAGTTTTTTCCGTTTTTCCAACATGGCTGCCACACCACGTGATCAATGACATCATAATTATCATTAAAACATTCTACATGAGCAGTCGCACCAATGGTGAAAATTGCGCCTCAATCCGACAAGCGGTTGTGGAGAAAAACACATAAGTTCTGTGCGAACAAACAAACAAACAAACAGACAAACAAATGAAAAATCACTCATAGAGTGACAACTTCATGAAACAGAACGGCACTCCGTAGAGAACATACCTCTGCCAGGCTGAATAGTTTACATTTTGTATGCCACTGATAGGTCGGATCTGATTCCAGACCTTAGGCAAAATCAAATTGGCTTGTTCTCGTCACCTAACTAACTCTTCCACCTCGTTTTGTCACAAGTCATCCACAACTTTTTGAGATATTGTGCTGTGTATCGTTTTTGGCCCCATCTCTCAATGGTGAAGAATCACCTGAAAAACTGTCGAGCCAGATCCGGATTCAGATCTTCACCACAATCGAATCAATTAGTTATTGTCACACACCCAACGTGTCCACAAAGTTTCATCCGCATCCGTCCTCAACCTTTAGATATATGATGCAATATCGTTTTTAGCCCCATCTCTCGATGGTGAAGAATCAGTTAAAAAATAAATAATTCTCGAATTCTGATCTGGATTCGGATGTTCATCAAAATTGAATCAATTCTTCCTCGGGGCACTCCCAACCGGTCCACCAAGTTTTGTGTGAATCCACCCATAACCTTTTGAGATATCGTGCTATGTATCATTTTGGCCCTATCTCTCAAAGGTGAAGAATCACTTTAAAAATTCTCAGATCCGGATCTGGATTCAGATATTCACCAAATTTTAGCGTTGCTGTCCTTGGCCAGTCACCTACACACACACACAAAAGAAATTCAAAATGATTGCTTGAAAACTGGGGCCAAAAATCGTGTGACAAACAGACAACAGACAAATGCTACAGACCAACATACTTGGAAAAAAAAATTTCGCCAAGTAACAACAAACAAAATCAACTAACCAATATACTTGAAAAATCTTCGATTTGGCAAGTAACAAACGGACCCAAATGTAATACCCTCTCCTTTGGTGAGGGTAACAAGTGTTAGCACACTGGTTCCAAGGTTTATTTACTCAGATTTTGAGAGCAATCCACATCAGTCTTTCTCAAATTCTAAAAGGAAAGCAGAAAATTCATTCCTAAAACCAACGAAGTAAGAAAAGTTCTGGAGTGTTTGTACAAACGGGATAGAGCCAGTCGCATCTTAGGGCAGGTTCCTTTTTGAGATGGGTGTTTTTCAAATTATAGGTTCAACTATTCATAGAAGACTTACTTCCATCATATCACATGTCCATGGCAAAGGATGTGACCATCTGTGCCAAGAAAGTTTTTTTGCACCAAGTAACAAAGAGTAAAAAGGCAGGATTAAGGCCTGACCTTCGGAACTCAGAACGGTCAAGCTATATTTTGAAATCCACTGATGTACATTTTACTATTTGTCAAAATACGTTTTGTGAATACATCCCGAAAGATCATCCGAAGTGTGCCAGGTGACCGTATAAATATCCACAATCATGTGCCATACTGACGTTAGGATTGGCGTAACCTAGTACACAAACACGGTATCAGGTTTATCCGTTTCATAATGAGCACTAAGTTCACACATCAGGGGTGGTAACCGTCATGGCACAAACGGCAGGAGATCCACACCAAAATAAAGATACGAAATAGTTACTCAATGAAGTCAACGAAAAGTGAGAGGGTTGGACTTCTGAAACCTGCACGTGGTAACCTTGCTTTGATTCAGATCCCCTTCAAAACTTTTGAAGACTCTTTCAGACCCCCCCCCCCCAACACCCTGAAGACCCCGAGGACCCAAAAGTCCCAAAAGTTCCCGAGGACCCAAAAGTCCCTCAGGACCCTAAAGTCCCAAAAATTCCCCAAAGACCCAAAAGTCCCCAAAAAGTTCCCAAGGACCCAAAAGTCCCTGAGGACCCAAAAGTCCCCAAGGACCCAAAAGTTCCCGAGGACCAAAAAGTCCCCGAGGACCCCAAAGTCTCCGAGAAACTAAGTCTGCACAGACCCAAAAGTCCCCAAGGATCCAAAAGTACCAAAAGTCCACAAAAATCCAAAAAGTTCCCAAGGACCTAAAAGTCCCAAAAAGTTCCCGAGGACCAAAAGTCCCAAAAAAGTTCCTGAGGACCAAAAGTCCCAAAAGTACCCGAGCACCCAAAAAATTCCAAAAGTTCCCAAGGACTTGGCGGTTATAGTACAGTAAGGTCATCCGCCACGATTGAGAGAGAATCCCGTTTCATGTCCATGCTGCCGCGCTGTGTCCTTCACGATTAAGCGGAAAAAACAACCGTCGCTTTAACTGTTGCACAATCTCTGCCGAGCTACTCACACACGTGCACGGGCGATTTGAGTTAATGCACGGTACGAATGGCGGCTCAGGAAAGTGTTAAATGGGACCTCAGCCTGTGATGGTGGGACAAAGCAATCGTCACCCATTTTGTCTGTGGTGTCCGAGGGGCTCTCCTGCTTCTCCCACTTCCCAGTGCCCACCCGAGCAATGCCGGGTAACCCTGCTTGTACATATACATTCTTTTTTTTTTGTATACATTGGCGAGGCTCGTGTAAGAGCTAACTCACAGAAGGTTTCACAAAGGGAGCAGGAGACAAGAGGGGTGGGAGAGGAAAGCACAAAACAGTGGGGAGCAGAGACATTAGGAGGTCTGTGTTAGGGAGAGGGATGGGGCGGGGAACATGGGGTACACAAGATGGACATTACAGGGACTTTCAGGAAGGAAAGCAGGGAATATGAAGGAGGTGGGTTTGGGATGGTTTAACAGAGGTAGAAAAGATCATGGTTTTGGATGGGGGAAGATAAGAGATGGTGGTGAACAGCTGTTTTGAAGACCTAGAGGGAAGAGTGGGATTGAAGAATGTGTGTGTTTGTTCCAAAGGTGGGGAAAAAAGAGGAATGAAAGAGTGAAGGTAAGCAGTGATTCTTTATTTTGGTAGTTTCAACAGAAGGGGGTTGCTGGCAGACCTTGAACACCCTGTGGGAATATAGGGGGGGACAGATCACAGAGAGAGCAGGGGGGGGGAGGGGGGCGAGGCCGGAGAGGAGACGGTAGAAGAAAGACCACCAACCTGCCTGCGGTGAGAGAGTGAGTGACCCAAAGACTCAGCTTCATTGCGGGAGATTCCAATGATTTTGAGGGCATTGGTCTCCATGTCATCAGGATGCGAAAGGTGTGAGGGGAAGCCTGCTCAGAGAGGAGAGAGGAGAGCTGAAGAAGAAGGCAGTGTACACTGGTGAAGTTAAGATTTGCCAAGGAAAGTCTTGGGATAACGGAGGACGAGGGATGTCATGGCAGAGGGTGGAATCATCAGCAAAGAGTTGAAGGGGATTTTCCAGAGAATCAGAAAGATTGTTTATGAAGACGAGGAGCAGGATTGGACACAACACACTTCTTTGGGGTCCTCCAGCCAGGACAGGGAGAGCAGATGAGAGGATCATGTTGAGTCACACGTTGACTACAAGAGTAGAAGAGTAACCCAAGTGTGGAGTTGGACTTGGATGCCATTGGCAGAGAGATTGGAGAGCAAGGTGGGATGCCACAGAGGATTGAATGCTCTCTCTCTCTCTCATATATACACTGATGAGCCAAAACATTATGACCACTGACAGGTGAAGTGAATAACATTGATTATCTTATTACAATGGCACCTGTCAAGGGGTGGGATATATTAGGCAAGTGAACAGTCACTTCTTGAAGTTGATGTGTTGGATGCAGGAGAAATGGGCAGGAGTAAAGACCTGAGCGACTTTGACAAGAGGTAAATTGATATGGCCAGATGACTGGGTCAGAGCATCTCTGAAACGGCAAGGCTTGTGGAGTGCTCCTAGTCAGCAGTGGTGAGCACTAACCGACAGTGGTCCGAGGAGGGACAAACCACAAACCGGCGACAGGGTGTTTGGCGCCCAAGGCTCATCGATGCGCGAGCGCAACGAAGGCTATTCCTTCTGGTCCGAACTGACAGGTCTACTGTGGCACAAGTCACAGAAAATTTTAATGGTGGTCACGGGAAGAATGTGTTACAATCCACAGTGCATCACACCCTGCTGCGTAAGGGGCTGCGGAGTCACAGACCGGTCAGAGTGCCCATGATGACCCCTGTCCACTGTCGAAAGCGTCAACAATGGGCACGCGAGCATCGGAACTGGACCTTGGAGCAGTGGAAGAAGGTCGCCTGGTCTGATAAGTCCCGTTTTCTTTTTGATCACGTGGATGGCCGTGTACGTGTGCACCGTTTACCTGGGGAAGTGATGGCATCAGGATGCACTGTGGGAAGACGACAAGCCAGTGGAGGTAGTGTGATGCTCTGGGCAATGTTCTGTTGGGAAACCCTGGGTCCGGCCATTCATGTGGACGTCAATTTGACACGTGTCACCTCCCTAAACATCGTTGCAGACCAGGTACACCCTTTCATGGAAATGGTATTCCCTGATAGCAGTGGCCTCTTTCAGCAGGACAATGCGCCCTGCCACACTGCACACATTGTTCGGGAATGGTTTGAGGAATATGATGAAGTGTTCACGGTGTTGCCCTGGCCTCCAAATTCTCCAGATCTCAATCCGATTGAGAATCTGTGGGATGTGCTGGACCGACAAGTCTGATCCATGGCGGCTCCACCTCACAACTTACAGGACCTGAAGGATCTGCTGCGAATGTTTTGGTGCCAGATACCCAATTTGTACCTTCAGGGGTCTTGTAGAGTCCATGCCTTGGCGGGTTGGCACTGTTTTGGTGGCACACGGAGGACCAACAGCATATTAGGCAGGCGGTCATAATATTTTGGCTCATCAGTATATATATATATATATATATATATATATATATATATATATATATATATATATATATATATATATATATATATATATATATATATATATATATATATTTTTTTTTTTTATTCTTCTTCTTCTTTCGGCTGCTCTCGTTCGGGGTCGCCACAGCGGATCATCCGTATGATCCGCATCGTGATTTGGCACATGTTTTACGCCGGAGGCAATGGCACACAACATATAGCAGTTCCCGAGACAGTTATTTCATTATTATGTGCCAAGTTTCATTTTTTTCCATGGAGCGATTTCAGAGATACAGAGGTCCAAAGTTTTTCCTTTTTTCCAACATGGCTGCCACACCACATGACCTATGACATCATAATTATCATTCAAACATTCTACATAAGTAGTTGCACCAATAGTGAAAGTTTTGTGTCAATCGGATAAGCGGTTGCAGAGAAAACAGAGGAAATTAGTACGGACAGATGTACAGATGGACAACCCAAAAACATGCCTCTGGTGACTTAGTCAGCGGAGACATAAAAAGGAAATGTGCAAGTGATAATCACATTGTTTGTCATGAAGCAAACCTTTGAAGAACAGGAGATGGAAAAATACAGCCAAAGATTTTAAGTTGACACAGAACAAGAGCAAATTACAGTTTACCTTGCTGGAGCTTTCTTGACTTGATACATCTTGTAAAGGTGTCACCGCAACTTTGAGCAGTCCACGACACGTACTGCCAATGTCGTAGATGTTGTACCAGCCACAGATGCCAGGGAAACCAACTCGCAGTGGTGAAAGAGTCACGGGAGCAAAACCCAATACACGTTCTGTGCCTCCTGCAACACCAATCAATTTGGAAATGCAATGTATTGGTCAAGTATATGGTTTATCACGTTAACCAAGTCCCCTTTGGGATCTGTAAGTGATGTGGTGACAGCAAGAAGGTTATGCCTCCAATGGGAAAATCAGATAAAGTCACATCATTACACCTCAAAAGAAAAATTCAATTTCAGCGTTTGCAAATCACGGGATCCCTTGGAAGTTTGACCTACCAGGTGAGATCAGTTGAGGTGGGAGATTTCTTATCCAAGAGCCCGACAGGAGATGCAAAATGCAGCCAATTTGAACATCTTAATAATATACTTGTATGCTCGGCCTGGCCAAGAGACAGCATTCAGACCTAGTTTTACTTGCATCTGCATGGTGTTTGAACTTAGTTGAGGACCTAATGCTATGAGTGAAAGCCCATCATATTGCATTAGACATAGACTACGTGTTTCCCATTTCAGAAGGAAAAGCTTCCCATTTTCTAGTTGAGGAAATAAATAAATTAGATAAATTGGAATGTTCTGGATAGCTTGGACAAATAGGTTAGAGCCAATCTCGACTCTAAGTCTCACATCAGGTTCCTTTCGAGACAGGTACCTTCAAAATTAGTTGCTACAGAACTGCTAACTCCGATTTGTAAAAAATAAAATCATCTTGTTTTATTTTTCAGCTCGCTACAATTCTAAATTACCAGGGGACCCCTCAAGATTGAGTCAGTGTTATTAGCTTCTGTTTCCCAAAACCTAACACTGGCTTAACACCCTCGCAAATAAAGCTATGATTCCCAATTCACCTCTTTATCCTGTCCTGTCTAAGGATATCCTTATCCATTCGCTCAGCCCCGGCATACCAAATTAATCCCACGGTGAGGTGGTTGCAGTCAAGCCGCTTGATTTCTCAAAATGGAAGGCTAACGCACTGAGGGACACTTTAGGTGAGTCTGTAATGCTTGCAGCAAGTGCATGTCCATCCTTAAAGTCAGAAAACATCAATTTGCCAAAATCTCTAACCAGTGTCCATCCTTAAGGTCTTAGTGGCACCTCATCAAATCAGTCTCTTGTGTGTGCTCATCCTCCACCCCAACCCTCAGCTTCGTTGACCTCACCTCAGACTCCACTCATGAGAAGGCAGAATGTCTCAACCTAGTGTTTGCCTCCAAATCTTGTGTGCCCAACCCCAACCCCTCCCCCTATCCCCACCTCAACCTCATACCCACTGCCTTCTCAATTTACATGTCTTATGTAGAGAAAGTTCTGGAAAAGAGTCAAAGTGGAGAAAGTGTTTTTCCAGTCTTGACTCTTCATTGGTGACAAGCCCAGATGACATGAATGCTCACATTTTCAAATCTTTCTTCCCTTTTGTAGAACCTATCCTTCATCTTTGGTCATCTTGTATCTGTGTTAGTCTGCCAACAATTACCCCCATTCACAAAAAGGGTGCAAAAACAAGTACTCGATCAATTACAAATCAGTAAGTTTACTCCCAATCATAAGCAAAGTTATGGCATCGATCACTGCTGCTGCTGTCTTTCCTTTTTCCAAAAAACCTCATCTCTGACAAACAGTTTTGATTCTATCTCAGTCACCCAACTATGGACATGATGCTTCTTTTTTTCTCAGCAGTGATTGGAGGCTCGAAATAAAACAAGAGGCCAGGACCATCTTCCTAGATATATCTCGAACACTCGACAAAATTTCGCTGTCTGTGGCATACAAGCTCTTTCAACCTTCATACTTGTCTTTCTGACCTCCATTCACTCAGTCAAAGGGTCACCATCAACGGAATCCTTTCCTATCCTCTCCGAGTAGATGATGGAGTGCCTCATGCAGTGTCTTAAGCCCAGTATTGCACCTTGTTACATAAACAACCTCTCAAATGCTGTGGAAAACATTATTTTCTTCTTTCAGATGACTACATTGTGATATATATATATATATATATATATATATCTCATCCTAATCACTGACTCACTGATATTGATGTTCGGTACCTTCTGGGTGACATAGAAAGCTGAAATTTTGCGTGCCGATAGATATCAAAGCTGATACATCGGGGAGGGGGGGATCAGAGAACCATCAGAAAATGTACATAAATATAAAATATAAGTAAATGAAAATAAATAAATGAAAAGAAGCATGGTTCGTTATGGGTGTTTTTTCGGAGATGGGTGTCACCCCGGATGGGTGTTTTTTCAGAGACACCATCTCCTTACTGGATGGCCGTTGGCTCCTTAAAGGAGCTCATACACCCTTTGGCAGCTGTTGTTTTTTTGTCCTGGCAGGGTGTCACAGTCACCCTCCCCACTGGCAAGCCAGTGAGGGGTGTCGGTTTAGTCCCCGACAACCCGACCATGCAGCAGGTAGCACTGGGTTACATGTTATCAGTGGCAGTCAAGAAACCTGATTGACCTGACTGAAAGCTGTTTCGCTGCCAGACCAATTTATTCAGTTATGGCACCCCCCCCCCCCACTCCCATTGTGCGTGAATGATTGTGTGCTCATAGCGTTAGAATTCATTTATTGTATTAAGTGGGTTTCTGTAATAAGGGATCTGTCCATCCATTGGGATCATACTCTGTGCAGAGCGTTGGTGCTGCCTAAGCAGTCTTCTGGGCTATTGGGCACAATACTGGACAGGTCACCACTCTCACACAGGATACCAGCATGCTGGCACTCATTTTGCCAACCTTGGAAGGATGACAGGCAGAGTCAAATAAGAAATAAGGAGTGTGCTTTATCTGCCTGTTTTTGTGTCGGTCTATCTTTTGTCCAGTGATTCTACATTTTTGTCATCCTATGCCTTCTTATAAACTGTTATTCCTTAAGAACACATTTCGTACGATGACCTGCCATTGCAGACTTTGCGTGTGAGAAACCATTTTGGCTCGGCTTTGGTCAATCACTGGGGGAGGTTAAAATTGGTAACGTTCTCCTCATGAGACCGGCGGAATTAACAATTCCGACTGGCGTGCACAACAGATTATTTATATTTGCACAATTTTCTCAATTTTCCAGGAGTTTCAAGGATTTGGACAAGCTTTCCAGGGCTTTCCAGTGCTGGAAAATGCTTTCCCGTTTTTCCAGGACTTTCAAGGATGATGTGAACCATGCCGATGTGTGTACATGCCTCTGCTTTCCAACGACACCACTACTATATTTCACAACTCCACCACCCCACCCCACCCCCTCCCTCACCGCCACTGTTCTCTCTTCTATCATCCTCAAAAATCAAATAAAATTGTGTGTTGCATCCCAGTTTTCTTCCCCAAAAATAAAATAGCTTTACAAATGGTTGGCGTTGAAGACAAGGCAAAGTCCTTGAATTCCATAACATCAGAGTCTCATGTCTCTGAACCAGCTTGCTTAATACATCCTCTGGTCGGACTTTGCGTCCAACGAGCGGTTGCTGAGAGAGACTCAAATGAGATTTGTTACCTGCATATTCCGAGAGCATCAGCAGCAGCTGTATGGATGTGTGGCTCATTTTCCTGATGCTGATCCTGCTCACCAGGTTCTCTCAGCGAGGGAGCCTCGTGAGTGGAGGAGGCCAATGGGCCGACCACGTTCCTCGTGGTTGCAGCAGGTTGATCAGCATCTCAAGGAGATGGAGATGGGCCAGGTATCTGCCTGGGGGATGGCCAGACGGAGGCCCTTGGAGTACCGACGCAAAGTGGATGCAGCGACGCACTGCTTTGGTGCATGCTCCCATGTCAGACCTGACCATGAATTGTCATATCGATTCTGAGTGGCATCGGGCTGTATGAGCTTCTCCAATCCCTTTGCTATTGCACAATATTTACTTTGCTATCAAACTCCATTATCATCAAGAATGTATAACTTTTTCATTGGCTCACCATTTCAAAGTGAAGAAAAAGAAAAACCCATCAAAAAAAAAGAAAAGAAAAGGTCAAAAAGCTGTCCTCAAATTGTCAAAGGAACTTATGGAGCATCAACTCGTGTTAAATTTTCAACAAACTAAAAAAAAAACAACAAAAAAAAAAAAACATCCTAAACATCATTCTTGAGCCATTCTTTTTTGATCATCAACAAACAAAAATGCAACTATTTATGACTGGAGATGGATGGTTAATTCAAACTTTAAAAATAGGACCACTTGACCTGCAGTTTATCTGGGCCCTGGCCTAATGTTGTAACCCAAATTTGGTAGCATTCTGATTGGTGGGTCTGGAGAATATTTTTGAAGAGATTTATTAAGTCGGCCATTTTGACCAACTTAAAGTCACGTGACTGGAATGAGCTTTGCAATCCCCGTTATCAATCAGGAGCAGAACATTGCTGCCAAATTTCAGCCGGATCGGATGAGCGATTTGGCCGGAGAAGTCAAAATAGGAGATGGACGGTGCATGATGACAATACCTTATCTGGAATTATTCCAGATAAGCTATAAATTGAGATCACACCAGTCTTCATCTTCTTCTTACGGCTGCTCCCGTTAGGGGTCGCCACAGCGGATCATCCGTATGATCCGCATCGTGATTTGGCACATGTTTTACGCCGGATGCCCTTCCTAACGCAACCCTAGTCGCCTCTTACGACACAGGGATATGGTACACCTATTTTAACCGGGGTATACACCGGCCCAGTACACTGGTACTCATTTCGCCGACCTCGGAAGGATGACAGGCTGAGTCAACCCCCTGGTGTATTAATTCAGTGGCCCAACGGGGCTTGAACTCAGGACCTTTTGGATCCCAAGCCGCTGCCCTAACCACTGCGCCAACACCAGGCTTAGATCACACCAGTATAGACCACCAGAAATTGAGATCACACCAGTATCAATGGTAAAACAACCAGACTCGCTGGTGTAACGGCTAGAGCAAACTTCAAACTCCGCTCTGAAACTAGGAGGTCAGCGGTTTGAACCTGACCCCCGGCCGAGTCATACTAAAGACTTTAAAAATGGTACGTGCTACTTTCTTGCTTTATGTTCAGCATTGAAAGGATAGAGCATGGACACACCACAAGGGTTGGCATCAACAAGGAAGAGGAAATTTCTCCTTACAAAAAAAGTCAAAAATATGGCATCACCATTACCCAGTGTCCCAAAAAATTACATCACATGGCCCAAGCTCAGCAGCTGTTTGTCTGAAGTCATCCAGTTTTGTTTCATGTTGTTTCCGGTGTCTTGGCAATGCAATTTACATGGCAGTTTCTCCACAAATAATGTATCCTAAAAATATATATATATGTAATAAAATATGGTCTTGTAACCTCATTGTTGCTTCTGGCATCCATTGCCAAAAATACCAGGATGTTACTCCACCTTTCCATCACAATCACCTTTTCTTCAGAACAAAACAAGCTCAAAAGTTACCTTTACTGTCATATCCATTTTGTGCATGTTGAGTGAGTATTGATGTACATGTGCTGGAACTGCTGGAAACAGAAGGCTTTTTTTGGAAGCCATAGTTACCTGTTTCATACCACACCTTGAACACCAGGTTCTTATTCTTGTCATTAAGGAGGTGTACAGGAAGCCTACAGACGAGGAGAAGTGAAATAAATCAGTGAAAGAAAACAGCGAGGAAATGCAAGGGTGCCTAACAGATTCTGATTCTGACGACTGGAAATAAACGGGGTCCCAGGAGAGCAACAGCTCCCTGATCTGGGTCCAGTACCGAAGACCCGGTGAGTGATCAGGGGGAAAAGTCCCTCTGAAGCTGTGAAATGTTTCTTCAAACTCATTTAGTTCGATTCCATCCATCCATCCATCCATCCATCCATTGGGACCATACTCTGTATGGAGCATCGGTGCTGCCGAAGCAGTCTCCTGGACTGTTGGGCACAATCCTGGACAGGTCACCACTGTGTCGCAGGATACTTGAATGGCTCAATCATCCCAGCAAGCTGGTACTCATTTTTGCCAACCTCAGAGGATGACAGGGTGAGTCAACCCCAGTTAAAATACATTGTCACTGTAAATATGAATGAAATATGCGGCAATAATAATAATAATATTTTAACATGTTTAATGATAATAATTAATGAAAATATTTACATTGGACTATCATTCCCCTCAGTGGCTTTAGTCTTATTTTTCTTTTCCAAAGTTCATTCTCGTTATCATTTTAAGCATAAATGCAACAATATCAACTTGTTTCACCAATTCATTCATTTAAATGCAACACCTGGCTACTTACTGTTTACTTCACCTCTTCTTAGAGCACGGCTATGCTGTTGATAAGCCTGGTGTTGGCTTAACGGTTAAGGTGGCTGGCTTAAGAACTTAGGGTCTTGAGTTTGAGCCCCTGTCATGACGTCGAAATAACACCAGATGGGTTGACTCAGCTTGTCATCCTTCCGAGGTCGGCAAAATGAGTACCAGCTTACTGGGGTAATAAGCCATTTGAGTATCCTGCGTCGGAATGGATTAGCCAATGAAACTGCCTCAGCAGCCCTTTGCGCCTCACGGCATTAAAGGAATTGTTGGTTGGTTGGTTGTTCCGTTGATGCAGTGCCCCCTGGAGGTCATGGCAGGGATTCAAAATTTATTGAGGTGGTGGCGACTTTTGCCTTTTTTGTAAAATAACAAGACAGACTCAAATGTCTCTTAGAATCAATGCTTAATGGATCCCGAGCGTAACATGCCATTCTATGGACGTGTGGTGTGCACTCGTTGATGCAACACTCCAACTGAGAAACACCAGGGTGGCAGTTTATAGTAGGAATCAAACCCAGAAACACAGATCAAGGGTGAGTTTTCTACCTTTGAGCTGTTCTGGTAGCCCACAGTTAACCAATGATATTGACTGTATCATATGCACAGCAGTTTATCCATGAAATGTCCCATATTCCTGTTATAAACAGGGTGTTGGCCATATCAAGCCATTAGTGTTTAGAGTACCCCAAGCACTGATTGGCAGATTTGATGAAGTTTGCAAAGCAGCTTTCGCTTCTACACTGGGTTAGGGTTAAGACGACAACTGCTGCATATTGCAGTCAAGTGATGACCTCAGCCCCCCTTTCCTCCTTCGGATAGTAGTTCGTCATGGAAAAAGCCTGGTGTTGGCTTTGTGGTTAGGGTGGCTGGCTTGGGATCTTGGGGTCCTGAGTTTGAGCCCCGTTGGCCACTGGATTAACACCAGATGGGGTTAACTCAGCCTGCCATCCTTCCGAGGTATGCAAAATGGAAGACGAAGAAGAAGAATAAGAGGAAGAGGAAGAAGACGAAGAAGAAGAAGACGAAGTCATGGAAACATGATCCCCCGCAATGCCGAATTAAGATTACCCGATCGTCAAAAATTTTGAGCTGAACCTTATCTGCTGGGCAGCTATAAGAGGTAGTGATAAATTCATTTATAACAGAAAGAACTAAAGAGTTCATGGAACACTACTCCACGCAGTGTTGAGAAAAAAGGACATGAGCGGGCCCTGAGATCAGAAAATTTGATTGATCGAGATGATGTAAGATGCCATAATACTTTGTCCAAGTACTGCTAAACGGAAGGTTTTTGAACGTGCCAATAAAGCGATTTGTGTCCTATAGTGTTCAAGGATGTAATTCAATTGAAAGAAAAGATTTTAAAAGGTTGTAGAAAAAAAAAATTCTGAAGTTTACCGCTGTTGAGGCAGCATCTTTTACACCAGCTTATTTAACACGTTGCTTTCGTTTGTATCCTTCATTATGCCGCTAAAAACAGTAAGTTTCTATTTGGAATGATTTTGAATTGTTTTTGACTGCAGACAAAGTTAAAAAAATTATCTCACTTCTCTCGGCGCTTGTGCGATTGGGACAAATTCAGAGCCAAAGTACTGCTAAACTACAGGTTATTTTACCGATTCATGTTCCAATTCGTGTTCAAAATACAGCATAACGTCCATTTTAAATCAAGTTGTTGCTCGATCATCAACTCACGTTTGTGGACAGACAGAGAGATAAAGTGAACTAATTGCTTAACCACTCTTTTCGCTTCACACGTGTGTGGGATAAATAGCATTACAACATACGAGGTCCATTCAAAAAGTATCCAACCTTAATTTTTCGTGCGTAAACAAATGAAGCTAGGGAGGCGTGGTTTGGTGCACGTATGTAGGCGATCCTAATCTGTATGCGTGAATATTTTCCTGCCTGCAGAAGCTGTCAGTCGCCGACAGACCGCCGATGAGTGAGGGAGTGTAAGTGAGCGCTGTCGGATTTTCGTTTTTGACAAAATGACGGATCACTGTGGTCTCATCGCCAGTGATCACTGTGTTGAAGAAGTTGGGATCGCTGTTCACAGTCTCCAGCATGTCCTGTGCGATCTCCAAACGGAGTTGCTTCTGCTCGATCGTTAGCAGCTTTGGCACGAACTTCGCTGAGATTCTCCTTAAGCCCAAATCCTCAGTCACAATTGAATGAACGGATCCAATGCTGACGCCCGCCTCGTCTGCAAGTTCTCTGATCGTGACTCGACGATCCTGCATCAGCAGGGTCCTCACTTGTTCAATGACGATCTCATTTCGGGATGTTGAGGGCCTACCAGAACATGCTTCACTTTCCACTGATGTGTGACCATCTTTGAAGCGGTTGTATCACTCTTTTATCTGTGTGGTGCCCATACCATTGCTTCGTTCCCGAAGGCCTGTTGAATCTTGCGGATCATTTCCACTTGGGAATCGCCAAGCTTTACACAAAATTTGATGCAGTAGCGGTGTTCAAGTTTTTCCATCATTTTGTCAAAAACGAAAATCCGACGGCGCTCACTTACACTTCCTCACTCATCGGCGGTCTGTTGGCGACTAACAGTTTCTGCAGGCAGGAAAATATTCACACATACGGATTAGGATCGCCTACATACGTGCACCAAACCACGCCTCTCTAGCTTCATTTGTTTACGCACGAAAAATTAAGGTTGGATACTTTTTGGACACACCTCGTATGTATCCACATCCACCAATACAGTTTACAAAACCACAGTCATCACTAATAAGGAAAGCTCCTTTCTTTCTTTTTACATGCAATCATCAGACAGAATGGCTTGATACACATCATCATGGCCTCACGTTTTAAGAAGTATTATTAAGGAAGGGGGTCAAGGTTCTCATCATCACGAAATACTTACATTTCCTTCCGAAAACCAACTTAAAAGCTCATTTCTGAGCTAAAGATCAGTGTTAAAATATCCCCTTTATCTCTGCCATCTCCAAACTAGTGCCATACAAGCTTTAGCAACATCTACTCCACCTCACCACCTGCCACCGACAACAGCTGTTTGTCCGCACACTCTCTGGTCATTGTCTATCATCTCAATAAGGCAGCACTCCGCAGAGGATAGCTTAAGCAAACAGCACACCTCACATCCAGTTGGCACTCCCATACAGGTGAGTGGCTTGCTGCGACTGCTGGTGTACGGATAGGGTCACTCTGACCCGCCACTGTGCAAGATACGTGCCAGCTTGCACCTGCCGCCTCTTCCGAGGATTCCTGGTCACCTGAAGAATCAGAATAACAAATCATCGGCCTGATCCTGAATGAAAGTTTAAGAACAATTAAATACATTTCTAATTTTTGGACCGCCTCACCCCTCCCACCCACAGGCTTACCTTTGACAGAGAGGTGCATTGCTCTCTCAACCAAAATGCTCGCTACAAATGTCTCCTCATTTTCTGTCAACACAACATCTTTTTCTGCACCTTGCCGATTTCTCTCCATGGACATCGCTGCATGCACATTCGTCCCTTCCTCAGTGCCACTGGAGTTGGTGCCATCTTCTTGCTGATACTCACCATGGCTGTACTCAGCCAAATTTTCACAACCAGAGCCTTTAACGCGACAGGCAACATTAACTTGAAGAGCAGCACCTCCCAGGTCACAGACACAGTCCTTAAAAATTGGAAAAACTCCTGCAGTGGGTGCAAGAAAAAAAAAAGGAAGGTGAATGTAGAAACCTCAACATTAAACATCTGCTGGCCAAGGAAAACCCGAAACAATGGACTTTAATGCCGACAGGGATTGCAGTTTGATGATACTCACCGCCAACAGTTCTGCCACCTTGTGCCAAAGCAGACAGGTCTAGGAAGGCAGAGCCGAGAAGCGAATCAGAGTCCAGTGGGCGTGAAGCTTCAGAAACGTTGGCATCCTCACCAACCCACATCTGCACCTCGAGTAGCTCTTCACGAAGGAACCAGAGGAGTTTACGTGAGAGATCAAAGGCAAATGAATGGTGGTGACGGAAAGTTACCGCCGCTCGCCTCGTGTCGCCGTGGCCAGGTTTGCGAGGCCGTGAACACATGGGTCTGGCCTCAAACAATTTGTATCGCACGTAGCAATAACGCAGACGACTGCTGCCCTCGGTGTGACGAATGCTGTGGGGTATCCATGCCTTGGGGATTGAAACCACGAGGAGTATCGAAGCACCCTCCACACTTTCTTCTTGGAAAGTTTGCTAAAATAAAAAAATAAAAAATTTTTAATGTGAAGACTCAAAACAAACAATATGAAGTAACACGATTCTTTTTGAGCTGTCAGTCTTATAGTTTCAGTTTTACGCGATTCAAACGCCAATGCAATCACAATCGTGTCTTGGAAGAAGAGCACTGCCTTATCTTTGAACACACCAGCCGTTAAAAGGAACAATGATACAAATTTTTCCAATCGTTTGGAAACCTTAAAGATTCTTGGAGATACTATACGTAATACGTATACAAGACCAGGTCAGTATACACAAGCAAAAATTTTTCTCTGTGGCTTCTTGTGATGATAGACTGTTTAAAATAATAACACATTTTGTCCCTTTAAGGGAGTTTAAGACCATATTTTTTTTGTTTTCATCATTTCATCCAATAAAGTACACTTACAAAGAAACAAATGTTCATTTTTTCACTTTTCTCCTTTCATTGCCCTTTTTTTCTCTTCTGCTCATTTATGCTTATAGCTAATAGCGGCCTAGTGGCAAGGTAAGGACATGGGGCTGGTGTTCCAGAAGTGATGCATTCAAATCCAGATGAAGGTAACAGCATTTAGGACTTAGGTTCTAACCTTCTGCAACATAAGCTAGTCCCACAATAATTACTGCATTGCTTTCAATTTTATAAATTCAAAACCCAGTTTGCTAATGAATGGCTTTCAGGGAGGGGTTAATATATCTGCTCCACCTCGACTGGTATACATGCGATGCAAGCCCACACTTTATAGTTCACCCGGTAATGGGGAAAATCGCATCACGAAGCACGAACCATTGTTCGACTATACCGATCTCCAAATGCAAGGGAGAATAAATATCCATCCATCCATTGAGACCATACTCTGTGCAGAGCATTGGTGCTGTCTAAGCCGTCTCCTTGGCTATTGGGCACAATCCTGGACAGGTCGCCACTCCGCCACAGGATACCAGCATGCTGGCACTCATTTTGCCGACCTCGGAAGGATGACAGGCTAGGTCAACCCCACCTGGTATTTATTCAACGGCTGAGTGGGATTTGAACTCAGGGTCCTAGGATCCCAAGCCCACCACCCTAACCATTAAGCCAACACCAGGCATAGCAAAATATCAGAGAACATATTCTGTAAGAATTGGCCATTGGGTTGTTACTATGAAAACAGACAGGGTCAATAAATATTTTTTAAAAATGAAATATACTAGGGTAGAAAGGATTAAAAATCATCAAGTTTATATATGTGAGAAAAGTAAGCCTGGTGTTGGCTTAGTGGTTAGGGTGGCGGCTTGGGATTCTAGGGTCCTGAGTTCAAGCCCCGTTGGCCGCTGAATTAATACACCAGGAGGTTGACTCAGCCTGTCATCTTTCCGAGGTCGGCAAAATGAGCACCAGTGTACTAGTAAGGGGGACACTGCATCAGCGGCATAGCCGTGTCCCAATCAATGATGCAACCAGCAGACTCGATAGAGAGATGTGAGAAAAGTAAGCGCTCAGACCGGAAATGTAACCCAGGACATCCAGCTAACTGTACCAGTGCTCTGCCAACTGAGCTATCTGAGTGACACCCAGCAAATGCTGAATTCTCCTACATATTGCCACTCTCTTTCCACCACTGTAAGGGGGACGCATCCATGCCCTCTGCATCACAGTGATGGCCTGTGTAGGAGAGGGTATTGATGATTTTTCAATCGTTTCCACCCCATAGACTGTATTTCTAATGCTCCCTGTAACGTTTGGCATGGATTTGTACCCTCAGAGAGGGAAGACCCTCCACTGGGCAGGCCATCACTGCGGTGCAGAGCGCATGGATGTGTCCCCCCCCCTCCAGTGGTCGAAAGAGAGTAGCAATATGTGGGAGAATTGAGTGTTTGCTGGGTGTCACTTCAATGGCTCAGTTGGTAGAGCACTGAGACGGTCAGCCAGATGTCCTAGGTTTGAAATCCTAGTCTGAGCACTTAATTTTCTCACATATCCAAAACTTGAAAAATGAAATGTGGAATAAAAGATTAGAGCAAGCCGAAGATGTTTAAAAACCATAAGCCACAAAATGAGTCGGTAGGTGAAGCAAACGGGATGTGTGCGGGACACAAACCGAGATCATGACCTCTTTCTGTGTGGCAACCTCATCGTACATTTAGCATGCAAGCTCTGCAACGAGCTTTATTTATCCATGGAAATAAAAACCTTTCATCCTGGATCCTACACACATGTTTTTGTTAAAAGGTAACAACAAAAACAAACACCAAACATATTTTGCTTACCATTAATTCAATATCTCATGTATCATATGCAGAACTAGAATGGCACTTGGTGGAGTGCGTACTTCCCCCAGGCTGAAAACTTGACATTATATATCCACTGATAGGCCGGATCTGCAACCGGACCTTAATCAAAAGTTTATCAGCTTGTTCTTGTCAGATAACCAACTCATTCACCAAGTTTTATCATAAACTGTCCACAACTTTTTGAGATATCATGTTATATATCGTTTTTGGTCCTATCTCTCAATAGTGAAGAATCACTTTTAAAAAACTGTGGTATCCGGATCCGGATCCAGATCTTCACAAAAATCGAATAAATTCCTCCTTGTCACACACCCAAACTGTCCAACAAGTTTGCCCGAATCTGTCCACAACCTTTTGAGATATCCTGATCACAGACAAACAAACAGACAGACAGACAGACAGAGACAGGCAGACAGGGTTGAAAACATAACCTCCATCCACCTTAGGTGGCAGAGATAATGACTTGAAAAAGTGGCTAAAGATGCATTCACAAAAACCCACCGGATACCATCCCAGGCATTTTGCCACCTCCAGCATGCGGTCGCGATCTGTGGAATGCCCAAAGGTCACCGTTAGATTGAGACCACCAATGCAGAGAGAAGGGGCGATGACGTCTCCCAATTCTTCCACTGGGTGCAAAGGAAACCAGCCGCGAATCCCTACGAAGTATACGAAAGTCAAGCCAAACTGCAATCCTGAGACAGGAGAATTTGGTAATTTTTTTTCCATTTTGGTGCGTGGTGCTGGTGGAATGTCATGCTTGTATTCCAATTTCGTAAAGTTTGTTTCACATTTTACTTTGCCACATGCCTGCTGTACGTGTGATGAGGCCCGATAGAGGTACCGTGGCTTTTCCCAGCACTGTACGTTGCTCTCCTTCAGAGCTCTGGAACCCTAGCACGAGAAT
>NC_140973.1:64081435-64153935 GCF_056783735.1 Eptatretus burgeri
GTCTGTGTGGAATCGAGATATGCAAATTCTAGGATCAGGGGAGATTCACGCCCCTTTTTCTCCGTCCAATGGGCGAGCGTGGCTCCGCCCCCAAGCTCGTTCTGATCCGGAAATTTGCATATGGGTTCTCCTGCCGGCCTATAAAGTGCCGAGCGCAAGGCAAATCTGGGCAGAGTCAGTTTGGAAGAGCATCAACAATTCCCCCCCCCCTTTTTCCCCCGCGCTGAGATAGTGCGAAAAGGGGGCCCCGTTCCCACCCCACTCCAAGCAGTGCCAACGAAACCCGCGAAGGAGCACGAAGTCGGGGCACCGCCGCGCTGCCACATTTGCGGCTCATCACGAAGACGCGGGTAGGACCCACCCGGTCTCACGGACCTGACCGCTCCTTCAGGTCCCGCGCAAATATTGGCCCACAGGCCCCGTCTGCCCCCTTGTCTTTGAGGGTGGCCTTTTCTTTTGCTTTTGAGTAAATGTGTTGTTGGCGCCGTCTGTAAAGTAAAACTGTTTAAGTGTTGCCGTGTGCTCGCGTAGTCGGTAGTATCTCTGCGTCATTGTTTCTTTTGTAGCATTTGATATATGTGCATTCTGTTTGGCTGTATATGTGTGCTCTCCGTGTGCCACGGAATAAATGTGCATCATGTTGAACTGTTTTCCCGTTTCGCTTCGTCTTTTCTTCAATTGAATCTCCATCTTGCTTCAGGTAAAGGGTTGGTAGTGGGCTTAATACGCCGGATAATTAATCGGAACCGTCGAGGCCGACGATAACACCGCTCGGTTATCCCGATAGTACGGAACGGATCGCTTAAGCGGCCCGTGTCCAGAGTCGACCTGCGGCGAGGTGCGATCGCCCGGTCTACCCTCCGCGTGGGTACTTAGGTAGGTCGAGTTTGGCGAACACCCTATCCCACGCGGGTGGCCGATTGGCACGATTTGTTGGCGATTGGCCGAAAGGCCCACCCCGTGACTAGCTCCCGGCATTAGTCTGAGAGGGTCACGACAGAATTGCCCGTCCGATGGGCGACGTGCCGCGATTCGAGTCACGTGGCCGTTCGCACGTCGGCAGGCGCGAATTCGCAACAATATGATCTGAAACAGCATTGCTTAACTGACAACATTTTGGATTCAACAGTTTCCGTGGAGGACATTTAAAAGTCAACCACAAAGCATAGACCGACACCACCTGAAGAGCACATCAGATGACGTTGGCAAATTAACCTCTGCCTGAAGGTCATTAGTCAGCCAGCTTGGTTTTTTTTGACAATTCAACAGTGACATGGTGATTCACTCCCACTGAGACTGGGTCGTGTTCCAGAAGCTTATAATTTAAATCATAAATACTACTACCACCTTGAACAAGATACGAGTCCACAACGTGTGGAATCCTTTGCAAGTGCAGCCCATTGCATCCTGCTATTAATTTGAGATTGGTCACAGGCTTTGACACAAATACAAATTTTTATTATTCACCCGAGACATCAAAAAGCAACATATATCGAACAAACAGTTTCAAATGGAGCACTTCGCTGCCATTAGAGCATTTAAATTGTATCAGATGCGGCAATAAATGTGAATTGTTGCTCTCAGCTTACCAGCTCGATGACAGAAGACACCACTTGCATTTTTCCTATGATGCCAGGGGCAACTTGCTGGTATTACGAAAGTATTGATCTACAGCATTGCACAACCATGGCAATTATGGTCCGTTGAGATTTGGCACAATAATTTGTAATTACGGCAGTTAAAGGTAATAAAGTTTCTATTTTGGTAAAACTTGCACACACCAACTGCTTGCTGGAGGACTTCGAGCAGATGTCATCTTCAAGTTGACAGTCCTCCTTCTCTTCTTGAACTCGCATTTGTCTCAATGCCTCGATCTGCGAACCATTGACATGGAACAACCACTCATTCAAGGGCCCACGGTGGTAAAAGCAACCAGAGTTTGCCAGCAAATGCACACACAACCTACCTGCTTTGCTGAGCCCATTGCCAAAAGGACCCTCAATGTACCAACACAATTGCCTGAAAAAACATCTTCAATTGGCACATCACCGTCGGTGGACACCATGGGATAGCGGGCTTGCAAAAGTAATTCCAGCAGCTCCGGGTCTCTGGATGCAGAACATAGAAGAGGCGAGATGGAGGGAAGAAAGACAAAGCATCAAGTGTGAGACCAAGGTCAGAGGTTTGATGGAAATGAGTATAGAGGCTGAAATATTGGGTCGCATGAAACGACATGGTGCGAATGAGTTACCCAGGGACAAATGGAGACAGTGCTTCACCCCTGTATGCAAAAACATATACAGGTGCATACCTGAACGATGTGTAGAACTGCTGCAGAGGTAACTTCACCAAACCAATGAGTGCATCCCGCTGTGGAGCAAGACCTTTGCTCCAAACCTCAATCACCACCGTGTTGTTCCGTATCCGATTAAGCAGGTTCTGTGTGAGCTTAATGGCCACGACCTGGTCAAAGAAATGAAAATGAAGCCTGACAGAAACGATGACCTAGAAGTGTGCATTTATCAAAAGACTTGTTACTGTACTGGTGTGATAGCATGAACGTCTCGCTTGATGTTTCAAGGAATCACCAGTGATATAAGGCCATTTATACTTTACATGTTCAACCATTCACTCCCAAATCCACCCAATATATCGGAGTGTGTACCTGATAAAGAATGAATTGAGGTGAGGTCGAACCCCAGCATACGTTAGAACGTATCGCTTCTGAGCTGCTGAAAAACTTCACCATTAGGTAGGGGTTTGGTAATGTGGATGATCTTCCATCATTCCGTCGAATGGCCTGCTGAAAGAGCACAGAAATACAATTGGTGGAGGAATACAAACCATCCTTTGGTAAAGGGAAAGAAAAATCAAAGAAAAACTGCACTCCCGCACAAGACTCTCCAAGCAATTTAAACAAATCAATGGGTCACATCAGTTTCAAAAGCTTTCATCAGCTAAGAATAAATCAAAGTTCGATTGCAAACTTTGTGAAGCATTTCATGAAATAATTTACATGTTGACGATCAACCATGGTATGGCGATTCAGAGAGAAAGCCTTACCAGGCCCTTTCCATTATCCACTTGGAGTAACACATGTAGGAGCACGGGTTGGGCGATCTCCTCATCACATTCAGCCCTGGCCTCAAAATTCTTCACGAGGTTCCGGGGTGTCCGGGCAGTCGATGTTGTGGGAGAACGGACTGCGTGGTCAACCCTGAATTCTCTCAGAGGCGTTTTAACTCGTGAGGGAAATGTACCTCGTACCGCTGATAAGAGGGAAAGCGAAGATCAGTGAGCAGGTGAATTTGACATGTCTTCAAGGTCTAAAAATATTTTACACATCTCAATATATAACAAAGGATGTGATTATCTTAAACAAACAACACACCTTGTGGGAAGGCAAGATCAAGATTAATCAAAACAAATGGCAGGGCTACAAAGTTTATTAAAATAAAAATAGGGCCACTGGACCCGGAGCTTATCTCGGCCCGAGCCTAATGTTGCAACCCAAATTTGGTAGCATTCTGACTGGTGGGTCTAGAGAGGAGGGTTTTTGAAGGAATTTACGTTATTTTCCCAAATATTTACCAAGTCCGCCATTTTGACACACTTCCGGTCACGTGATCGGCATGACCGCGCCAATTTAACATCAAGACCCTGTCCTAATGTTGTAACCAAATTTGGTAGCATTCTGACTGGTGGGTCTGAAGAAGAAGACTTTTGAAGATATTTACTGAGTCAACCATTTTGATCTACTTAAAGTCACCTGACCAGAACAAGATTGCAATCCCTGTTACCAGTTAGGAGAGGAAGGTTGCTGCCAAATTTCAGCCGGATCGGCCCAGCGGTTTGACCAGAGAAGTCGAAATAGGAGCCGGACGGACAGACGGTGCACGATGACATTACCTTACCTGGAATTTAAATTCCAGATAAGTAAACAAGCAGTCATAGACTGGTACTTACGAAATCGTCAACTTGACCTCTGACCTCGTCTAATAAAAGCTGTCTCTAGAGAAGGTAGCGACGCAAACCAGAAATTTCTACGATGATTCTGTACCAAACCATCAAAAATCGAATGTTTGACCTCACTGTGACCTTGACCTTTGACCGATTTTGACCAAAATCTAATCAGCGCTAGCCATCACCCTCCTGAATCACGTGGTGTAATTTGACATTGGTAGCGTTTTCCGTTCTCGAGTTACCGTGCCTACAAACAAACACACACACACAAACAGAGGACGGAAGTCATCAATATACTTTCGAAATCCTTAGATTTCGTAAGTAATAAACTTGTACACAGCAAACAAACAAAAAACAAAGAAAAATAAATATTTGAGTGCTTACGTGAGGCATGTTGGGTTAGGTGGGTTGAAGGATCTTTCTTCTGATAATCACCATCATGGGCCACACTAGGTTCCGTGCTCGCCTTTGAGTAGCCCAAGTGCTGACGGACACTCTCAGTCCGGCCGAGTGCTCTGTTCAGTTCTTGACCTTCTGACACCAGCTCCAAGGTAACCTTAGAGGTGCCAACATTGCTCCTTTTCATATAAATTCATCAAATCGAAAATTTTACTCAAATTGGACTCAAACAATTCATTTGAAGTAGCACCTCTTTTTTTTTTTTCCTTATCATTTGGTGTTTTAATGCGACTATGAAAGAGAAAGTGACACCATGACAATAGCTTTTGGAAATGATCCTCCCCCCTCTGCCCCCTTGTCCATTCCGCCACCTTTGACATGCTCGTTACTGCAAGTACAACATGGAGTGCATGAGAGAGAGGCTTTGTGAGTACGGGACTATCTCCCACTCCTGATGCCATTGTTTTACCATGTTGAAGTGCACACTCCATCGGCTCTGAGAACGTTTTCTAAATCGGTCCAATTCAAAGTTACGGATGAACAAGTGAAAATACTATGCAGCAAGAAAGGGTGGATGGAACTTCTCTTGATGGCTGGGCTTGTTCTCACAATAGATCACACCGGACATGATCTACTGGATGATGCATGGCCTGTAGCCATTGCTTTACAAGTGACTGATCAAGTGTGAAGGCTGTTTTACGCTTTACAGTCTCAGCAACATGCCCATTAAGGACCCTGGCATAAAAAGCTTAACTCCACTGACAAGGAAATCATGCCATCTTGAGCAAAACCCTGTGCACAGCACTGCGAGTGGCAACAAACATGGAACTCATTCAGAGAACAGTTAAGGTACAAAACTTGTGTTTTTCCAACTATGGCACCTGGAAATAAGATTTTTTTTTTTATCAGGTTACCAAGTCATACTACTATGATGAAAATAAAGTAGAAAGCGTGTCTGTGACGATGTTAAGACACAAGAACGTGGTGTAGGACGATGTACCATTTTGGCATGCAGATTATACTTTTCCATTCGAAACTCTCAATACAATGTCACAGTACGTACAACATTCTACCATGTTTTGCAGCCAAAGAAGGTCACGTTTACTGTGCCAAATGTGGTGCAACACCTCGAGTGGCACTTTACGATCTGCATACTTTAACCCATGCGATTCAAGGCCAAACGAAACAGTTCATGCAAAATTAAATGCAGAAAATACATTTCTACCTTCAAGATGCCCATTGTTGCTGGACTCTGGTTATTGTCATCGGCACGCTTCTCCACAGTTACTTCTCCAGAGAAGCTGAGATCGTCAGCGAGTAGAAGGGAACGCAGGGGGCAGAAACCTACACCCAGAAGAATCGGCTGGAAGACCCCCCCCCCAAAAAAAAAAAATTAATGATGGTCATAGCAAAACTTCGCGACATAAACACCTCTTGCCAACACAAGTTGAGGAAAAGGGACCGAAACACTCCAGCCTTTCACCTTTCTCTGAGACAGTTGACGGGAATAAACTTTGAACTCCAGCTCCATGTTCCACCATCGTACAATTGCACCGTCACTTAGGTGGACGGGAAACGTCGTCCTCTGCTGGAAGCGCACAGCTACCGACAAACACAAGGGCCAGCAGAAGCACAGTCTGGTCGGCAGATAGACGGTGAAAGAGAGAAAACGCATCCAACTACATTGATGAGAAATAATTGCAATGAGGCTATTGTCACGTGACTCACTGGTGCCCACGATCTTGCCGGAAGCCACTCGAGTCGGATCAATTTTTGTGCCAGCCTGAACCGCCACAGCCTCTTCCGTGGCAGGAAACACGGGGAAAAGATACTCCACGAAGTAAGTGCTGAAACAAAATGACCGACAGCATCTTGCATCTATCAATCTACAATGCATTTTACCTTCGGTGCAGGCAAGAAAGACATAATTGCATTAAAAACAAGACGTTTCGCTTCATCATCTCGCGAATGACACATTAATTCTGCTTTGAGCTTTGTGCGCATGAATTCCTGAGAGGTTTTTAACATCACACAAGGAAATGGGAAAAATCTCTCCAATGCACGTCTTGTACATTCAGCATCATGGGACGCCCTCAGCACCGCAGCCCAGGATTTTGGCCATTGCCCTCCAGGATTCACCACACACCTGGTCGGTATTCCGAATGGATATATGAGAGCGAGTTGAAAAGTATCCACAATGATTTATTAAAAACTGTGTCGTGTTGACTACATTGCTTATTGTACTTGCAGGTACAAGCACGAACTGTCTGCGCCATTGTGAAGCAGTTTCAACCTTGAGCAGTCAGTAGTTGTGTCGTTGTGAGGGAGTTAACATGACAGCTCAGCTGTCCGTTTGCACCAAAGAAGAGCAGCGTGTAGTGATATGAATTTTGTGGGCTGAAGGTGTACCAGGAGCAGAAATCCATTGCAGACTTTCAGCAAAATATGGGAACAGTGCTTTACTGCAGCGGAGTGTGTACGATTGCACACATTATGACAAGTTTCACTGATGATGAACGATCTGGATGCCCATCCACGTCCACAACGGAAGAAATCATCGAACGAGTCCACGGCATGATTCTGGATAACCGACGGACAACGATTGACAAAGTGGCACATCATATGAACGTCAGTCATGGTTCTGTGCATGAAATCATCAACAACTGTCTCGGCTTTCATAAAGTTTCTCCAAGATGGGTTCTAAAACAACTCACAGAAGAGCACAAGTGCAACTGTGGGACAATCTGCCAAAGCCTTGTGAAGCACTTTCATCATGAAGGGAATGATTTTTTGAAATGCAGTGTCACTGGAGACGAGACGTGGATCCACCTTAACGAGCAAGAGAGCAAACGACAGAGTATGGAGTGGCCGAAACATCCAACATCACCAGTCAAAAAGAAGTTCAAAAGTCAACCCTCGGCCGGAAAAGTGATGTTCACACTTTTTTGGGACTCACAAGGTCCAATATTGGAACATGATCAAGAGGGGGGCACAACGATAAACAGTGTCCGTTATTGGGAAATGCTCCGGGACCAGCTATTCAATGGAAATGCCGAGGGCTGCTGTCAAAATGTGTTGCATTGTTGCATGACAATGCCCGCCCACACAATGCCACCCATACGATGGAAACCTTCCAGCAATTGAACTTTGAGGTGTTGGAGCATCCTCCGTACAGTCCTGACTTGACCCCTTTGGACTTTCATCTATTTGGTCCACTCAAAGACGCTTTAAGAGGCCGCCACTTTGCCAGTGACCAACAAGTGAAAGAAGCGGTGCATGTGTGGCTCGTTATTCAGCCATAAACATTTTTTTTCTGAGGGCGTACAGAAGCTTGTGAACCAATGGACTAAGTGCGTTAAAAATTGATGCTTTTATACAATCTCAATTATAGTTATTGCATTTAAATAAAAATATATTGCGGATACTTTTTGATGCACTCTCGAACATGCATCTGCCCTTGATGAGACCTAATCCTTTACTTTCTCAATGGAAATTTTACATGGTTCTCTCTGTGGAGAATTGGAAATTTTGGTTTAAGATTGGCCTTTCCACTTTTTTAAGACCCTCTGAACAGCTTTACCACTTAGTTAACTTTCTATCATAAAATTCCTCAGTCCTGAAATACAGATCACTTTCAACTGATCTGGAAATAATATAGTGTTCAATATCTGCTTTTCCAAAATGTTTGGCTGGCACATGAAGTATCAGTTCTCCAGAGTCCTTAACTTGGTTCCAAAAATAAAAATCCCAAAGCTCGAAGCGAAGTTGATTGCACGCCATCACAAATCCCCACGCTTCTCACCTAAAGCAAAGCTGAAAGATGGCAAAAAGTTCCGCCAGGAATGACCCAATATGAAATTTTGAGTTTAAAAGTATTTTCCCATTTTGACCTGTGACACCAAGTCCCCACCCCCTGAGACATGAACCCAGGGTCAAATGTAAAAAAATAAAAATCGTTACATATTTCCTGCATCCCCCAATGTTGATTGCATATACAAAGTTCCATTTTAAAATGTTTAAAAATGTCCTCGAAATTGCATTTTTCGACATTTGACCTTTTGACCGCGCTCCGGGGGACGGGATGATTGACACTGCTCTTTCACCTTTGTACCATGTATTGATCATAACTACCAAGTTTGGTGAATTTTTGCCCAAACATTTAGGAGATAGTTTAGGAGGAGACAGACAGGCAGACAGAGCCGATTACAATGTCCCCCCCCCCGATATTTTTCAAAAAGCGTGGGGATAACGAGTTAGTTACCATTTCTCCTTGTGGGCAGATGTTGGGCAAGCAGACTTGGACCTAGCTGGAATGCAATGCATTACTCGAGGTGATAGCCGTAGCTCTTCAATGTATACCCTCGCCTTATTCACAGCATCCAGGAGTGCCCGTTGTTCTGGCGAGAGTCCCGTTCTTCTACAGTGTGACCGCAGTGACATGGAAGCAATGGATGAGCTGCAAAATAATCAAAAAGATCGGCAGGGAGAAGGCAGAAATAAATCAATATGGCTACCACCAAGCCGATTGGGCTCCTAACTCGGAAGCAGAGATGCTGTTGCAGGAAAGATGAGTGGACATTGATTTGTATGAAGCATAGTTTCCTGAACTGCTTGCCTCAATCCATGACCCCTGCTGCTTTTAAACCCAGAATGCTTAGGACTCGGTGTTGAACCGTAATCTCGATGCTTTTGTGGTGCACCTCCAGGTAAGCACTCTGGTGATCCCTTTTTGCTGACACCACCGTGGATTCGCTGAACCTGGTAAGGCAGTGACAGTGTAAGAAACTGAGTGAAACACTGGTGGGATAGCTCTCAATAATAATTTTAAAAGTTAATTTTAGCATTACAAGCCCAAGGTCATTATCAAAGACCGTGACCATGCGAACATGGAAGTTGCGGTGCCATGATTGGCATCCATGAGGTTGTGAGTACAATTTTGACCAAAGGCATGTGCACTAATGATTGGGATTTTAAGCTTCTGTAAACTGAATCCATTCTTAATGGGAATTACTGTCTCTACTGAACCGTCAGGAAAATCGAGCTGGCTCAATTTAAATTTCAAAGAAGGCTGTCTGCTTCTTTTTCTACTTTCATATGCAGCACATAGCTGTGGGTGGCACAATTTCCTTGGGGCACGGCTGTGCCGCTGATGCAGTGCCCGCTGTAGGTTAACATAATATAATTGTATCTGTCCATGGTGTCATCGATATCTCGTCTAATCTTCGCGAAGGACACCGTGGGATTTTTAACGTCTCCCGACTCATGCAGCATGAGAGGGTTTCTCTGGTCTATGGTCCTTAAAATGGATGGCAAGCACATTGATGCATCGCCCTGCATGCGAAACACCAGGATGACAGCTTACCCAGATTCAAACCCAGGCGAGACAGCCCAGAGGTGAGTGTGCATACCTCTAGGCTGCCAGCATGAGCTACCTATCATGCATACTCTGCTCTGATCTACATCATGCGTAACCCTGTCCACACAGTGTAGTTTGAATCAATGTCCATAGGGCAACTTAGGAGTGGCACAAAATTTCAATCTATGAAAACAGTGCCAACCCCACCACTCCCCCCCCACCCCCTCCCCCAACTTAATAAGGGGAGTGGGGAGGAACTTAAAAAGTGACCTGTAAATCTACTCATAAATATTATATATGAACTTTAAAAAAAAAATAATAAAAGGGACAGAATGTAGAATAAGTGTTCAGAAAACACGAGACACGTCACACGAACACCATTGATAACTGACCGTAGAATTATAGAAGAGCTGCTCAAGCAAGCTTTCGTCGTGCAGCGGATCGGTGAGATCACTTTCTGCACCCAAATCAGGTTCAGATGGTGACCTGGCACCTGAGGTCACACCTTCCCAGTCGTATAGTAAAGCATTGCCTGGTACAGATGAGTCACTGCAGGTGACAATAAAGTCACACGAGCTATACATGGGGTGTGTCACACCCTCAACCTCAAACCAGCCTATTTCAAGTGCTCTACCAGATGAAGACCTCATGTTAAAGGTTTATTGGCATACACTCCACACTTGCAGAGTGCAGTTTGGTGAGTGAGCAGTCATGGCCCTCAAACGCTACATACAATGGAGAAAGAAAAAAGTATTTCACTGCTTGACCAAAAATCCACTCTCGGGGAATGGCATACATGAGGTTCAAGTTAGTTTATGACAGTACAATAAAAAAAAATTAGTTTTCTATAAATTCCAAATGAGCTTGCTTCCAATGAAACTACAGGTCAATGAGCTTTCTTTCAATTGTAAGTAAAGTCATGGAATCCATAACTCCTGTTGACATCAAGTCTTTTCAAACAGCTTGATCCCTGGTCATCAGTTTGGATTCCATCTAGGTAACTCAACTCTGGACATGCTGCCGATCCTCTCTAAATAATGGATAGAGGCACGAAATCTCAATCAAGAGGTCAAAACCATCTCCTTGGACATGTCTCTGGCATTCGACACAGCCTGGCATCCTGCTTTGTTTGCCAAGCTCTCTGCCTGCGGCATAGAAGGCCACTTTATTCCTGGATTTCTGACTTCCTCCAACCTACGCAGTCAAGGTGTCGCCATCAATGTAACCCGCTACTCCACTCTCCTAGTGGAGGCTGGAGTTCCCCATGGCAGAGTGTTGGGCCCAGTCTCATTCATCATATATAAGATTGGCTGATCGGATCAAACAACACATCCCCTTGGCGATTCGAAGAAAGATTGTGAGGGTTAAAACACAACCAGTGCGAGCATGGAGAAATGTCCAGCAACCACCGGCCACTGTATCTGCTTCATCTGCCATTGCACAGCACCTGGTTGCCAACCCTATCTGTGCATACCAGTACAATGCAGATATGATCAGGATATTGAGCCGAGGTCGGAGCTCGTTTCATTTACGTATGTTGGAAGCAACCTTCATCCTTACCACCGATCCAATACTATGTCGTCAAAAGGAATTTGTATGATCTCTGTGTGTCTTTCAGCATGGAAAGATCAAGGGAAGTACGGTAACAAATAGTGAATGGACCTTAGGGGAAACCCATCCCCCCTCTCTCCAGGATGCGGTTGCAAACGTCAATCATCGACGAACTCTGCTCCAGCCAATGGGAGCTCGAGGTGAAGATGATGAGCCGACCAATGGGCGTTCGGATTAACCGTGACGTCAATATGGTTGAACCAATCAGTGTCTACCTTATTGAGACCTGCGTATAAAGCACCCGCCTTCACTTGCTGCGAATTTTACCCTGAAGAGTACAGCACGAAAAGCTTCGGTCACTATTATGTCGTGTTTGTTTGTATCCATATTGAAGATATGTAGTTCCAAACATCTGTTGTGTGTGTGTGTGTGTATATATATATATATATATATATATATATATATATATATATATATATATATATATATATATATATATATATATATATATATATATATCAACGACATATCTGATGTTCTGGGAAACCTTCTATTCCATTTTGCAGACGACTCCATATTGTGTCATACTATACAGTACCTCATCCCACTGCGAGGCAGAATGCAGATGTGTCATACTCTGCTGATCTGGAATGGATGAGATGCTGGTCTGATAAATGGAACATGTCTTTAATTCCCTGAAAAATCTCACTGTCTCATCCTGTCACTCGAGAAGGATCGTAAACTAACCTTACTGTCTATTTCCATGGTCAGTCATTGGAAGAGGTTCAGTCTCTTGAAAGTCTAGGCCTCACTATCAGACATGATCTATCCTGGGCCAACCACATAGCAAAGCTGGTCTCCAAATCCAGCTGCAGACTGAGCATCCTCTGTCAATCCAAGTCTTTCCTTGCAAAATGAGAGCTCCTTGCAGTCTACAAGGCCTTTGTCTGAAGCTCAATAGAGTACGAGTCTCCTCTATGGGCTGGCACCCAGCATTATGTTTGTTTCTCCCAGATTCTATGCAATCGAAAGCTCTCAAAATTATTTGAATATTCCATGATGAGGTTGAAGCACAAAATCTGTTGCTTTCACATCACATTCAGGTCGGTGGTCTCTGTTTTCTACTGTCTATTCTCTGACATTGCTCCTCAGTCCTCCGACCCTCCCCAACAGCTCCAAGCTGCATGCATTCTTCAAGTAACCCTATCCTGGTTAAACTTATAAAATATGGCTGACTGCACACCTCAACTCATTTCGTCCTCGCTTCTCCTGTCTATGGAAGCATCTTTCAGAGGTCGATCTTTTCCACTCTTCCCTTCAATGCACTGTCAGCTTGTGTCATCCCCAATCTTAACGCATGATGTTTATTACTTCTATTAACCCTTCCTACCCCAACCCTCTTAATTGCCAATTTCAGTGTCCTCCTCTCTCACCCTCTCTCTGTTTGTTTGGTTATTCTTTTGTTGGTTGTACCCAAATGCTTCCCCAATACCTCCCTGTCACTTTAATGTTGAGAAAGAAAGCTAAAAGAAAAGAAAAAAATGATTACAAAAAAAAACACACGAACTTTCCCAAGAGTAGCTCAATGGCACGCAGCTCGATGTCTTGTTCAACGTCTTTGCTGAGCTCAGAGGTCAACCAGGGCTCCGGACCCAGCCGCCTCGCAGCATTTCCAGGGGAGTACAAATCATAGCCCGTGAGAACATTCTCAAGCAGGTGATCCCCTGGGGTGTAGGATGGTCTATGCCACAAGCATTTTGTAAATATTGGTTTTTTTATTCGTTCCATAAGAAAAATAAATCACCATTAGTAAATTTTAACAGAAACATAAGGTTCCAAAGAAAAACACTGCCATTAATACAAAGATAGAAAGCAGAGATTGTCAAAATAAAAGGTTTCTCTCAAACCTTGGAAGTGTGGGAACACACGAGTCTACACCATTCGTATCTAGAGACTCAGTTTGTACAGCCGATAAGGCCATCGCGTTTCGAAGGCAGTCACCCCTAGAGAGCAGTTCTGTCGGCACAGTGATACATCACAATGATGATGTCATACTAGTAGCAGGAGTACATATATATATATATATATATATATATATATATATATATATATATATATATATATATATATATATATATATATATATATACACACACATACATACACAAGGAGACTTAGATTATTAAATCTTTCAAGCATCTTGGCACAAACAAAATATTGTGGTCACCTTAAACTTGTTAAGCTTTTTAAGAATGCCTCAGCAGAGGATGGCAAAATACAATTGAATTAGGAAGAAGTTTCAAAATAAAGCTAAAAGTCAAACCTGAAATAAGATCCTGGGCAGCTTGGCTATCAGGAGCGATCTTTACAGGACGATGTGCACTGTAACTGGTGGAATTCAGGGCTAATTGAGGTCCAGGGTAACAATCCTCCGCGGGCGTTACAAGAGGATCTGCTGCAGAAACTGGACGAGAGTCAACACTCGGAAGGTTGTTTCCAGGGCATTCGTCTTGCTTTCGAAGTTCAGTGCGATCAGTGATACACCTCGTGTGGTCCTTTTCTCTAAATTCAGAAATGTAAAAAAACAAGTATTCAACATTTTTAATTCCTCATTTTTACCCTGCACTCACAGAGTGAAAATCAGGGTTGAGCAATCGGTAGCGTACGTATGTATGGCGTACGTCATGTCTGCATTTTGTTAAGAGCGTACATCGAAAAACATTCAGCGGAGGAATCTGAAACTTTACCACATGTTACATGACCATGTGATATCGCGGTCAATCTTTTGAGGTCAACATAGGCCAACTTTCTAAAATCCTCAATTTTCATATGATTGACTTGAAATGTTAAGAGGATTTGCACATTTTATCATTTAATTCAACCACCAATTGTTTTTGAGGTCAACATTGGCCAAAATATCTTAAATTGTCAATTTTCATCTGATTGACTT
Organism: Eptatretus burgeri; assembly: GCF_056783735.1. NCBI lineage: Eukaryota > Metazoa > Chordata > Myxini > Myxiniformes > Myxinidae > Eptatretus > Eptatretus burgeri. Next base: position 64,095,655 of record NC_140973.1, read on the forward strand.
GAAATTTGAAAAGGATTTTCATAAGAATGACCATCATGTGTCACGTGGTCTGGCAGCCATATTGGATCTAAGGGAAAATCTTTGAAAATATTCGTACATGAGAAACTGCTTAACCAATCAATGCAAATTTTAACTAATTGATGAACTACTCATGGGAAATATGATTTGATTCGGATGATGTCATTGGTCATGTGGTGTAACAGCCATATTGGATCAAAGAAAAAAAAAACCTTTAAACCAAGAGTTGGCTCTTACCAAGTTCTTCTCAAGACTGCACAGGGTATGTATTCTTTGAATACCATATAGTTGTTTTTTGTGCATGTAGTCAAGGGTCGTGGAAGAGCTCATACTAGTACAATGAACAGATTAAGACACAACAGGACAAAAGAAACAGCAAGAGAGGGGGAACCATCAACAGCAGAGTTAAGGCCAAGATAGAGGAAGACTTGGACAAACATTGGGTGTAGGGAGGAATATGGGGCAGGAGAGGATGCATGGAGTAGACAAGACAGATGCAGAAGGAAACGCTCGGGAGGGAGGACTTGAAACTTGGAAGGAGAAGGGATTGGGGTGGGGTGTGGGGGGTGGGGGGTTAATGAGGGTATAAAAGATCATGGTTTTGTATTGGGGATGACTGCGATGGTGGTGAACAGCTGCCTTGAAGACCTGGAGGGAAGAATGAGACCCAAAAGGATGTGGAAGTTGGTTCCAGAAGTGGGAGAACAAATGAGTGGCGGTGAGCAGTAATCCTGGATTTTCCTTCCATGGGATAACCCGATTCCTTCGTGTCTCTCCCCGGTTACTGTCTCCTCCGATTTGATAGGCCTGAACCACACCCTGGTGGCAGAGTTGCTCTTTTCATTAATAACAATTTCTCACTGCCCTTTTGCTGGCCTTACACCTACCAACCCCCAGGAGTACCTCTGGCTGCAACTTCCCCTTTGCTCCCACCTCTTGTTTGTCTGTGTGTTGTATCATCCTCCGAACAGTGATGACTCAATCTACATCTCTCTCAGACAACATGGCCAAACTTCTAACAACTCATCCCAACTCTCTCTCTTCCTCATATGTGGCAATTTCAATTGTCACCATGTAACTTGGCTGGGTGTTGGTACCTCTCTCACCAACTATGGCACTTCAGCAAAGGACTTCTGTGACTCCATGGGACTGACTCAATCTGTGAAACTTCCCACCTGGATTTCTCCAAATGGCAAATCCTCCCTTCTGGACTTGGTGATGACTAACTTTCCCACAAACGTCTCTTGCTCTTCCTCTGCTCCAATTGGTTCATTTGATCATATGCTTATGAAAGTTAACATCTCTGGCTATTCTCAGAGAACTGCCTCAATGCTGGCGAGTCTGGCAGTTTACTCAAGCAGATTGGCAGGGACTGCAAGCAACCATCCCTCCTTTTGACTGGTCTCCCATATCTACTGCCCCTGATGTTAACTCAGCCTGGGAATTCTTCAAGAAACCTGTTCTCTCTCATGCACAGATTCATCCCATCTCATCTTCAATTATCCTATCCTTCTTCCCAACCATAGTACACTGAATCATTTGGAGGCAGTTGCTCTGAAACAACTTGCCTTCTCTTCCTGGAATACCAATCTGACCAAAGGAAATCTCAGTTGATTCCAAACAGTCCACAAGTGTGTCCACTCTCAGGAGAGCCAGAAAACAACATCTGTTCAACCTCAAGAATGAGCTTTCAAACTTGTCTGAAACCTGGTGGCACCTTGTTAGTACTGTCTCTGGTGTATGCTCCCCTTCCAACCCAAACCCTCTCTTCAAATGGCACCACAGCCAACTCCGCTCATGAGAAGGCCTGATGCCTCAATTCTGGGTTTGCTTCCAAATCTTGTGTCCCCACCCCTCACTCTTGGTACCCAGACTTCTCTGTCATACCCAACTGCTCCGAGACTTTGTGTCTTTTGCACCTGAGAAGGTGGAGAAAGTTCTTTCAACCCTTGACTCTGACTCTGCTACTGGACTGGATGGCATCTGCTCAAATGTCCTAAAAACCTGCTCTGCTGCCTTTTCACATCCTCTCTATGCCCTTTTCATTTCATGTGTTCTCTCTACCATTTGCACTTGGTCATATTCCAGCTGCTTGGAAATCCACAAACATCACTGTACTGCATAAAAACAAAAATAATAAAGAGCAAAAACTGATCCCCTCAACTGCAGACCTATCAGCTTACTTTCAGTTATTAGCAAGGCCATGAAATCAATCATTGCAGTTGATATGAAATCCTTCCTTTTCTCCAACAACCTCAATTGGGTTTCAGACCAGGTCACACCACCTTGGACATGCTGCTTCGACTCCTCCATCAATGGATGGAGGCCCTTAATGTCAAACGAGATCAGGGCCGTCTCTTTGGACATATCTCGAGCTTTTGATACAGTCTGGCATCTCGCCTTGCTCTCCAAACTCTCTGCCTATGGCATCCAAGGCAAACTACACACATGGCTTACTGTCTTCCTGTACTCTCATGGTGAATGTGTGGCACTCAACGTAATCCCTTCATCTCCTCTCCTGGTCAAGGCTGGAGTGCCCCAACACAGTGTTCTGTGCCCAGTTCTATTCCTGACCTTCATCAATGATCAATCTGACTCAATGGAGACCCTGTTTATCTATTTGCCGATGACTCCACCCTCTGCTGTGACATCCCTGATCCTTCAGATTGGAAGGCTGCGGCCTCATCCCTCTCTTCAGACCTTCAAAAAAAAAAATCACAATCTGGTCAAACACTCGAAATATGTCTTTCAACCCTAACAAATGTCACACTCTCACTACCTCTCTCCAAAAGGACCATCTGGCACACCTTCCTATCTACCTTCTTAACAATCCTCTTGAGGAAGTTCAGTCATTCATACTCCTGGGTCTCACTATCAGCCATGATCTTGGGTAAGCCACATTTAAAAGTTTTCCTCCAAAGCCAGCCATTACTGGGCTTCCTCCATCACATAAAGTCCTTTCTTGGTACACCGAAACTCCGATCCAGCTACAAGGCCTTCATCCACAGCTTAAAGGAGTAATGGCTCCCTTGCCTCACATCTTGCTCACCTTGACGCTGTGGAAACCACGGCCTTTAAGATTATTGGAATCTCCCACGATGAAGTTAGGTCCATAGGCCTATCACTTCACAACTGCAGCTAGGTCGGTGGTCTCTCTGTCTTATACCAGCTCTTTTCTGGTCCTGCACCCTATGCTCTTTCCATGCTTTGTCCTTCCAGGTTTCTGCAGGACTAAACTCAGCCCACTATCAATCCTCTTCTTGTGAAACCACCTAAATCCAGGATCACTGCTCACCTCCATTCATTTGTTCCTCTTTTATCCCGCCAGTGGAATCAACTTCCACATTCTCTTCAATCTCATTCCTCCCTCCAGGTCTTCAAGATAGCTGTTCACCACCATCTCAGAACGTCCCCAATCCAAAACCTTGATCTTTTCTACTCTAGTTAACCCCACTCAAATCCCTCCTCATTCCAATTTTCCAGTTTTCTCTCCTTGGAGTTTCCTTCTGTATCTATTTTGTGCATCCCATACATGCATGTTTTGCATCCTGTTTTTGTCTGTTACGTCCTGATCCGTTCACTGTATGAGCTCTTCCAAGAGCCTCGATTACGTATACAAAAATAAATAAATAAATGAATGAATGAAGGTGAATCAAACAACAGATGCAAGTGAGAAAAACAGACACTAGAAAAGCTTGCTTTTGAAGTATATTATGAATATTATAGGAGGGGCATTCAAAAACGTTACTCACAATAGTTGGACTATCAAGCTACTGTACTCACAATAGAAGACAAGCAAACATATCTTTTCTTCTTTTTAAAAATATACAAATATAGATGATTAGCAAGATAAGGGCTGACAGGATGACCTTGAGGTACGCACACTCACCTCGAAGCTGGCCAGTCTGGGTTTAAATCCCGACCCAGCTATAAACTGTCAGTCCGGTGTTTCACAAGCAGTGTGATTCATCAATGTGTGTGCTGTCCCTTGGATGGACATTAAACGGACGCCCCATCTGCCAACATTCGTAAGTGGACATTAAAGATCCCATGGTATCCTTCACGACGAGTAGGCGAGCTATCGCCAGCACAATGATCAAATTCCAAATGTCTGCCCTAATGACTCGAATGTCAGGCCTGGCCAGTCGGTTCGTGAAGACTCGGACCAAAGCTTCCCCCGGATCACGCAACAAGAAAGGTGGGATAATGGTGGCCGTTGAAGAAGAGAAGAGGTGATTAGCAAGATGTAGAAATGTATTTTTTATTAACGTGTATTTCTCGATATATGAAAAAAAAATTAAGGCCCTGCTGGCTAAACAGTTGCATTGCGAGTTGTTTCCTCCCTTGGGCAGAAGTTAAGCAGAGTGTCCTGTCTGCTAGAGATCGCTGGTGGACGTTAAATATTCCATAATGCCATTTACAAGAGTAGGTGTCATTGTAAGCCAGCACCCTGGCAAAATTTAAAATAAATGTCCTAAACCTATAGGGACTCTGTGAGAGAGTGGCAACATGTCCAGGGTTGGTTCCCAGTCAGAGAAAGTTGTCATGGTGACCTGCTGCCAGCAGCAGGTGGCAGGAGTTCAAGGAGTTTCAGACTTACAAGACAATACTGAGGTGACTGGAAACACTTACTCAATGTGGAACTTACCGTGAAACACAACTTAATGTAGAACCCCCAGGTTCCCTCTCTGCTCCCTCCTGGAATTTTCCATTTGATTGTTCAGTTGCAGCAATGGATTGATAGGATGATGGGCCCGAAGTCACCGGATTAGGCAAGTTGCTGTCAGTCATGGGTTTGTAGTCGCAATCACTGTATATTTCTGAAGCAGGTTCCAGGGTCAACTTCGCCTTACAAAAGTATGGGGGGGGAGGGGGAGGGGGGATGGAAAACTGACATTAACATTCAAGTACCTCCACAAGGGTTCACCAAGGCATATAGTGCAGCTAAAAATAAAAAAAACGCACAAGGCTCTATGATATGTTCAGATGCACAGTATCTTGTGATACCACACAATTGTTGGCAATCTTTGATTAGTGGTGTTTCTCCATTTTCTGAAATGATCAAAAAAAAATTGAAAAGTCATTCTGTTAAGAAAAGGCCACAATAATGACAGACAGGGTCACCATTTGCTGACACCAAAATCACAAATTCCTGATGCATAGAGATTATTTTATTCCATTTGATTGAAATCAGCTCGAGGGTAAGCAGGGTTCCACTTACCTGCAGATCCCCGAGTTTCTCCGACGATTGTGAAATAATTGCGAAGGACCCTTGGATCGGGTTAGTCATGGACAGGGTTGCTAGTCCGTGAATCTGCACTCTGCCTAAAGCAAGCTGGTCTGTTCTGGACAGGACCTCAAGCATCAGGCTGCCCATGTCTGTCCCACAAAGAATACGTACGCGGAGCTTATACATACACATAAATGTAGAGATTTACATTCCATTTGAAAATCAAATGTTGAATTGAAAATTATATCAAAATTGCATTAAATTATTGGAATCAACCATGTGACCTGAATAAGCTGTTTTTGTATCATGTGCTCAGAAACCTTTATCGATTCAAATTGCAGGTTCCACAATTTTGGCATTCCAGTACATAATATAGGCAATTGTTCTACAAGACTTTCCAAAAAGAAATAAAGATTAATATTGGTCATTGGCATGACCATACAGGTACAGTATGATGAAATGAATCAAACACAACACTGATAAAGCTGGGATTTTAAAACCTGCATTGTGAGAGAAATTGTCAGTGTGCTTTCTCCCAACCTTGTATGCGTGGAGTATTATAAAAAATAGCACCACAAAGCGGGCGTAACCCCTCAGCCCCTTGACACAAAACAATTTCAAGATGGTGGCCATATTGAAAATCGCAGCACACCCATTTTTGAAAGGAACCTTCCTCTACTCAACCCCAACACACCCAGCAAAAATGGATTTAATCGGACAAGGCATTCTCCTCAAAATCGACGGAAACCAATTTCAAGATGGCTGCCATGGAGGCCACATTGAAAATCGCAGCGTACCCATTTTCGAAAGGAACCTTCCTCTACTCAACCCCATTATACGTCACCAGAATAAAATCAATGTGTGAAGCCGTTCCCAAGTTATTGTCCGGAAACCAAATTCAAGATGGTTGCTCTAGCCGCCATATTGGATATCGGATTGTGCTGTATATCGAAAGGAACCTTCCTCTAACCACCCCCATTATTCCCCCATGAAAATAAAATCAATCTGTTAAGCTGTTCTCAAGTTATTGTCCGGAAACCAAATTCAACATGGCTGCCCTAGCCAGCATATTAGATATCGGATTGTGCTGTATATCGAAAGGAACCTTCCTCTAACCACCCCCATTATACCCCCATGAAAATAAAATCAATCTGTCAAGCCGTTCTTAAGTTATTGTCCGGAAACCAAATTCAAGATGGCTGCCCTAGCCGCCATATTGGATATCGCATCGCACTGATTATCAAAAGGAACCTTCCTCTACCCAGCCGCAACACACACTGCAAAAATGGATTTAATCGGACAAGGCGTTCTCCTCGAAATCGACGGAAACCAATTCAAAAGGAACCTTCCTCTACTCAACCCCAACACACCCTGCAAAAATGGATTTAATCGGACAAGGCGTTCTCCTCGAAATCGATGGAAACCAATTTCAAGATGGCTGCCATGGAGGCCACATTGAAAATCGCAGCGTGCCCATTTTCGAAAGGAACCTTCCTTTACTCAACCCCAACATACCCTGCAAAAATGGATTTAATCGGACAAGGCGTTCTCCTCGAAATCGACGGAAACCAATTCGAAAGGAACCTTCCTCTACTCAACCCCAACATACCCTGCAAAAATGGATTTAATCGGACAAGGCGTTCTCCTCGAAATTGACGGAAACCAATTTCAAGATGGCTGCCATGGAGGCCACATTGTAAATCACAGCGCTCCCATTTTAGAAAGGAACCTTCCTCTACTCAACCCCAACACACCCTGCAAAAATGGATTTAATCGGACAAGGCGTTCTCCTCGAAATTGACGGAAACCAAAAATTGACAGACGGACGCCCGGACGGACGGACGCCCGGACAACGCCTATGACGCCAATACCCCTTTTTCAGCCCAATTCGGGCTGAGGGGTAAAAAGCAAACTCGCCTCTCACACAGCCAGTGGGAAACTCACCTCCTGAACATACTGTCTATTTTATCAATCTACCCTTATTTACCCTACCTAACCCAACCGTCTTACTTACAGGCTAATGGTTTCTCCACTCTTCTTTTCCTGATTATTCATTTCCTTGTTTGTTGTACTCAACTAGGAAACACTGAAATTCTCCAAACTTAGACCATCTCATCACGACGGCGTCATGTCTGCAAACTCAGAAGGGCATCTTCATGAATGCAAAGTCAAAAGATGTAACCAAGAAGATGAAAAGCGAAGCTACCGACCCAGTTTCGCCCTTATTGGGACTCATCAGGGCAACATATTGTTACAGCCACCTGGTGCCTTTTGAAGTGAGGAGGATGGGGGAGGCAGAGAGAGAACATTTAAACCAGGCGGAAGCATTTAAAACCCACACTATCTACCTGGCAAAGGCCTGTCTGCATGAATGCATACTCATACATGCAGCAATCTTTGCACCCCTCTGGTCAGCTCACTCCGAATCTGATCCATGCATGCTACACGAAGAGGAAGCTGTTTAAAATTCAAAACTAAACGATCACTCTTTAACAGTCCTCTTATAGTGCTGTGGCCATTCCTCATAAGGGCCCTAAAAAGCAGGGTAACCCCTCCCCAAGGTAGAACAAGCTACAACCATATTTTTTTTTGGTTTATTGGAATGTCTGAAGTAGGAAATGGATGGTTGTGAAAAAATATATTGGGGATAGCATGTATTTTGGTCATGATTTGTGTTAGTAGTCTCCAATAATTTGACGAATGTTGCGAAATCACGAAAATGACTGTTAAACCTGCAATTTTCAACCGATTTGCACAAATAAGGTGTCATTTTGTAGGAAATCTGAAAGGGCAGTACATAATTAGGTTGTGACAGTATTGTTTTGCCTAAAAAAAATATAAGAGTGTGTATGTGTCAAATCCAATTCTGAGGAACATGTTTTTAGTCCCTGTTATTTTTCCAGTCCTTCTTTGTCTTTGTAGGGCAGAGAAACTTTCATCATTGAATACAGTACAAGAAAAGCATAATGGATGGTGACCCTCCTGATAAGAAACCTCGTTTGAACACTAAACAATGTATATTGTGCTTCAAATCCCTTACAAAAGGAGGTGCTGTTGTCAAGAATCCACCCCAAGATGGCCTTAGGACTATCATGATTGTATGTAAGAAATGCAAAGATTATGTCTGAATTATTTTCACCCTGAGAAGACCAAATTCTCTCCAGCGAGATTCATGTGAGCTTCCACAAACTTTGCCGCGCAAAATATACAAGTTCCTCAAACAATTACATGTATGATGATGCCGCAGGTCCATCTTCAAGTCGTCCCTCATTGCGGCAAAGCAGTAGATCACATTCCTCCAATTTCAATATCCGTACTCAATGTTTTGTTTGTGGCAAAGGAGACAATAAATCAGAAAAATTGACTCCAATTACAACCGGAAGTGGTAAATCCACCAGACAGAGAGTTCTGGAAGCAGCCGCCAAACGAAATGATGAAGAGATTCATACTCGAATGCTTACACATTCAGACCTCTTTGCCTTTGATGCAAAGTATCATCGGAGTTGTTATGGACATTATATCAGTGATCGCAACATTGAAGCAGCATGTTCGAAGGCTGTCACATCTGACAAAGAACAGACTTGTCACGAGAAAGCATTCCACGTTGTTCAGAATGAGCTTGAGAAATCAGTGCTATCCCAAAAATTGACTGTGACAAGCCTCTCTCTCCTGAAAGACAAGTATGTCCAAGCTTTGGTTGACATAGGGGTGACTGATGCACAACAATATTCGTCCTGGAAGTTAAAGACAAAGCTAAAAAATTATTATGGAAACAGACTAATCTTCGTGCAACGCCATGGACAATCAGACTTGGTCTGTTGAGGCAACATGACAATTGGTGATGCATTCCAACAAGCATCACACATGGAAACTGATGAAGACATTGAGTTTTCTGATTTACATTCAGCAAAAGATCAGCTTGATGAATATCAGATCTTGCATATGGCAGCAGCAATCCTGAGAAGCCATACGAGTAATATAACTGACAGTGACAACTACATATCTAGTTTTGATCTGGAGCTGGAGGAGTGTGGAAAATTTGTGCCAGATTGTCTGTATGATTTTCTATCAAGGTGTGTGAGCAAACAAGCATTTGACTCTGTATCTTGCTTTGCCAATGGTGATTCTCAAACTTGGGAGCTGAAGATCATTGCAATATGCCAAAATATCATTGCTCAGTATCGGCAAATACGGACACCAATAAGTCTTGGTTTAGGAATCTATGTGCGTTATTTGTTTGGGAGTAAGAAACTGGTTGATCATCTTCATGACTTGGGCTACTCTGTGTCCTACGATGAAGTACGGAGGTTTCTTACGTCAGTTGCACGACCAAAAAGGGACAGACATGCACATTCCTAGTGGACTTCAAAGTGTGAATGACCTTGTTATGGTGGATTCTGCCATTGATAATTTTGACCAAAATGAAGAGACCCTTGACGGCAAATCCACAACCCATGCTATGGCTGCAGTCCTGTACAAGCGCTGCCCGTTAGATGCCTCAAAACGTTTTCAGTAAGCCTTCAGATGAAAACAGCCTTCAGTAAGCTAGTTCAATATGCAGAGGATTTTCATGCTCTGCACACCCTGGGCACAACTCCTGATTTGACAGAAAACCTGCAGGATGCTCGTCGGTACACATTAGCATTGTATGGAAACAAAAAGAAATCCAATCGCAACTTATGTACAACCTTAGATGAGTTACGGTATGAATTTGCTTGCAAGAGTGACAAAGCTGCATCAGCATTTCTTCCAACTGAGGATGCTTTCCTTCACCATGTGTTGCGTGCCAAGTACCAGTTAACTATATGGATGCAATGTGAAGTTTCGAAACCACAACAGTTGAGCCCAATTGGTAATGGCTGGAGATGGGATGAGGACACATCTTCCATGCAACCTGTTTACTATGTGAAAGAGGCTGCACCCATTGAAGTCCGAGACCTAACTCACATGTACTGTATGGATGCTGAATGCAAGACTTCACAGAAGTGCCACTGTTTGGCATTAGGATTGCCTTGCACCGACTTCTGTTCATGTCTCGGTATGGAATGTGACAACAAACATGAAGCCCCTGTTGCTGCAGATGAGAGTGACTTGGACAGTGATGATTTTGATTAAATCTCTTTGTAAATTTCGTATTCAGGACCATTTTATGCAGAATGTTTTGTTAAATACATTTGCTAGTTTCAGTGTTAAAGCAAAAAATATTAGTGTACATCAAAATGTAAGATAGCATTTCGGAATAAAATTAGTTAGTAAAATCACATTTTTTCAGTTTTGAAAACTTAATGATTCAGATTTAGCCACTGAGATGATCTGAAAGCAACATACTCTTGATTCTGTACAAAATGACATTTTAATTATGAAAATTGGTTGATATAATTGAAGATTTAACAGTCATTTTTATGATTTTCCAAAACGCACAAAAATTTCAGGCACTATAATTACAAATTCCACCAAAAATACATGCTATCCCCAATATATTTTTTCACAACCATCCATTTCCTACTTCAGACATCCTAATAAACCAAAAAAATATGGTTGTGCTTTGTTCTAACCTGGGGAGGGGTTACCTATATCTTTTCCAGCCATGCCACAGCACTATTAACAGAGGGGGGATGTGGGTGGGAGAGAGAAGGATAGGGGGGGGGGGAGAGAGAGAGAGAGAGAGAGAGAGAGAGAGAGAGAGAGAGAGAGAGAGAGAGAGAGAGAGAGAGAGAGAGAGAGAGAGAAAGGAGGGGAGGCAAGGGGGGGTACGGTGAGAGAGGGATAGAGGGGTGGAGAGAGAGGGGTGAGAGAGGGAGAGGTATGAGAGAGATGTTACATCCGGTTTAAAGTCCATCCGAGAGACGGCACACACATTGATGAATCACGCTGCCTGTGAAACACTGGGATGACAGTTTAAAGCTGGGTCATGATTCAAACCCAGGTTAGACAGCTTAGAGAGAGCGTGCGTACCTCTCGGCTATCCTGCCGTGATGTAGCGATTCATTGTTTTGTAACAACTGAAAACATTTTTTACTCATTGTAATCATCTAATTTATTTTGCCTTCCTAACTGTGGAAATGTGCCCACAGAGAACTGAGCTGCCATATTGCTATTGAAGCTTGAAGAGTGCTTGCCTGATTGGAGAACAACTCAAGCAAGCGTTTCAACGAAACGGTTGAATAAACTTATATAAACGAAACGTTAAATTTTTTACATGTATCTATATATGCTGAAGTGACAGGTCGTATAATGAAAAAAGATCAAACAAAAAGGGGAACATAGCGTAAAAGAAAATTGCACATTTTCAGCGAGCGAACCACCGCGCCGACGCATCACCCAAGGGACTGCTCGGCCAAACACAAGCGAATGAGCCGTGAACTTTGTTCAAGTTGATCGATATATTTAGTGATAGTGAGAATATTGTAGAGCGCTTTCCAAGTGGCTTAAACACTCAAGCAAGCACTACAACAGAACAGTTGATAAGGAACAGCTGGCTTGGCAAGCGATTAGCGATCGTCAATCGGTTATGTAAACACCGTGCGCCCAGAGATGCCCGGAATGTCAAGCAATGTCCAACTTGGAGAAATGAACACTTTTTTTAACAGTCAGAACTACTGCTGAATTTAATAAAGGAGTTCAAATTTTGAAATTCAGCTCAGATTAGGAGCTTCTAGAGTCCATGTCATGTGCGGAAATTATATAATTTATTTTTTATTATATATATATATATATATATATATATATATATATATATATATATATATATATATATATATATATATATACACACAATGTCAAAGCTTGTATAAGAGCAAACACATGGAACGCATTACAAGGGGAGCAGGAGACAAGACGGACGGGAGAGGGAAAAACAAAACAGTGGGGAACAGAGACATTAAGAGATCTGTGGAAGGGAGAGGGATGGGGCAGAGTACACAGGGTAAAGAAGATGGACACAACAGGGACTTTGAGGTCCTTACAGTACAGGGATTTTGAAGGAGGTGGGTTTGGGGTGGATTAACAGGGGTAGAAAAGATCATGGTTTTGGATGGGGAAAGATAAGAGATGGTGGTGAACAGCTGTTTTGAGACCTGGAGGGAAGAGTGGGATTGAAGAGAGTGTGGGAGTTTGTTCCAAAGGCAGAAAAAAAAGAGGACTGAAAGAAGGAAGGTGAGCAGTGATTCTTGATTTTCGTAGTTTTACCACAAGGGGGTTGCTGGTGGACCTTGAGCACCCAGCAGAAATACAGTGGGGAGGAGGGACAGATCACAGACAAAGTAGGGGGGCGAGGCCGGAGAGGACACGGTAGAAGACAGAAAGACCAACGACCTGCCGGCAGTGAATGAGTGAGAGACCCAAAGCCTGTCTCATCGCAGTACTCCATCAGGCTGCAGATGAAAACTTTGTATGTGGTCAGGAGCGCAGGTGTGCCAAAGAAGGACTTTGCATGACAGAGGATACCCAGTCGGCGACGAGCTTTGGAGGCCAACTTGGAAATGTAGCTTTGCCCCGGAAAGATCATGGGAGATAATGAGGCCCAAAAGCTTGAATGAAAGGATTTCTTCAAGAGGATTGTTGAGAAAGTAGATGGGGGTGGGTGGCGGGGGTGGTTCCAGACGGTCCTTTCGGAGAGACAGTGAGCATGTGAGATTTATCAGGATTGAAAGACATGTTCCAAATGTTGGACCAAAATGTGATTTTATCCAGATCTGCAGAGGGTGAAGAAGCTGCCCTGATCTCAGGGCGTTTATAAGCATTGAAATGTTTCCAGCGATTCACAGGTATGATGATCAGGCATTCGATGATATGAGTGAGCAAAGTGAAAAAAGAACTTTATCGTTAAGAAATCGTTGTGGCCTGTTCCAAGTCAAGGAATTGTTGAGGAGGCCAAAAAAATGGCGAATTAAGACCCCAGTGAGAGACAGTGAGGTGACCAACTATAACGCCGCCTTGATAATTAAATAAGGCCGTTAATTATATTATCTTCAAAACGGGTGTTTAAATTAACCCAAACACCTAAATTTCATTGATGCACTACCTTGGAGTTCTCTTAGTATGCATGCAAAGTTTGAGGCCACTAGGTTTAATGTTTTTTTATGTTATGGAGGAGACAGACTGACGGACCGAACACACACTGACATTTATTTGTATGGATGCATATAAGCAGTATGCATGTTTTTGCTTCATGTATGTACCCCAGAATATTAGCCCCCATTGGACTTAGTCCCAAACAAGGGCAAAATAGTCCAAAACAAGGGATTTGGTCTCGATTTTCATGTCCGTGTGTGCATGCGTGTGCATCTACAATCATATCTCGGACGTGTATGGACTGATTTTATTTGTGCTTGGCTCAAAGGCAACACATGATGGTATACATATACACGTCATTTATTTTTTGAGATCATATCCAAGATGGCCGACTGGCAGCCATTTTAGTTGGAAAAAATTACCCCCGTGTGGGGGTGACAGTCATCTCTATAATACCACAAGTTCTCAATGTTCAGTTATGACCGAAGATTACTGCGCAGCTCGAACTGCGCAGTTTGGTTAAAGATGACTCGGCATTTTGGCGCACACAAAATTATATTTTGAAAATAAATGCCGACGTTTACATTTCGGGTTTTGAAACTTTTGCACCTTCGGCGGAAAATGTATAAACATAAAAGGCTAAAAATGTGTTTTATATTTATATTTAATTTCTCCTTCCTTCCTTCTTTGCGAATCGCATCGGCGTTTTTGGCCATCTTCCAGATCACGTGACGATCAAACAGGAAGAAAATTCAAAAATCTCTCCGGTTAGATACAAGATAATATTTTTTACTATCATAATCAATAAACAGTTGCTGAATATCTTGTAGAATGGCAGACTAGATAGGTTTTGAAAATGGCGATTTTTATAACTTACGTGACCTCGTAACCTCATCCCTGACCATGAACCCAGACAAAAGTTATATCGTTGTGCAACACTCATCGACCTCTACCCACATACTAAGTTTCATCAAGATGGGAAAGAAAAATTGTTGACGGACGTACGGACGGACGGACGGACATTTGGTCCGGCTTTATTAGGTCATCTCGGTAGAGATGACCTAAAAACCAGATGTTGAACATGTCCTCAACCATTTATCGGACATGCATTTACCAATGTTGTTTAAACTTGGCAAACAGATAATGAATGATGGCTTACATATGCACGTCATTTTTTTTTCGAGATCACATCCAAGTTGGCCGGCTGATGGCCATTTTGTGACCTCAGCATGTCTCCAACCATTTCTCCGACATGCATGGTCCGATTTTGTTCAAACTTGGCACAATCACAGTACATGATGGCATACACGGGTCCCTCACTTTATTTTGCAATCTGATCAAAGATGGCACTGGTAGACTGGCAGCAATTTTAGTTGTACATAAATATGGGCTCATCCTTTAACTCAACAAGGCAAAATTACTAAAACAATAGGGGCTATGACATTTTATGATGCTCATGAATGGGATATATTGGTGGAGGGTGATGAGCAATTTTTAACTTGTTTTTATAAATTACTTCCACGAGTTACCGTGGTAGCGCTCTGTGGCCTTTATACACCACCCAAATAAAGGGATTAGCAAATTGTGAAATAAATGAAGGTTTTTGAATGTAATTTCGGTTTTAGACTGAGTTTTCAAAGCAAAATAGTGTGAAAATCCAGAAGGGTCGCGTGTCATAAGCATTTGGCATGTTTTTGCCTTGTTTATGTAATCTGGGTTGCAGTGGTCTAGTGTCTATACACCGCCCAAATAAAGCGATGAGCAATTACCTACCGTAGTGTAAGAAATAAAGGTTTTTGTGCATAATTTGAGTTTTCGGCTGACTTTTCAAGGCTGACTAGTGTATAAATACAGAAGGGTTTTTCTTCATGTATGTCATTCAAATAAAGGGATGAGCAATTTACTCAATTTTTGTTGTTACTGCAGTTGTTGTCGTTTTGAAGACTGCGTCTTTTGAGGTAATGTATGTGTAACTGTGGATAACCCAAAACTGTGTATTGTTTTTGACAAATTGCTCCCCTCACCACTAATCCTCCCTTGGGAAAGTCACATTTGTTGGACTATTACATATTGCAATAATTCATGTCTGTATGTATTGTAACCCTCTGTGGTGTGTTCAGTTTCATGCTCAATATTTTGTGTGTAGTTATGGCGATATTTACTGGTACGAATAATGAGAGGTTTTTAGTCAAGCAGATATTTGGTGATGGGAACTGCTTATTTTTAAGTCTCGCTTTATTGATGGAGGGTGATGAGAACATTCGTATCAAAATGAGACGAAAAACTGTTTATTATATATGCAAATTCTGGGACCGGTTCTCGGGGTTCATTGCGGGAATGGTTGATCCATGTGACCCAGATGCAATACCATTGCGTGTAGTTACAAGAGACCAATATCAGGCATACACGGGGCAACTTGGTGTAATTGCAGGTAACCTGGAGATAAAGGCAATTGCAAGAAGTACAATTTGACAATCATTATTTACTTCAAAGACGAACAGCATTTTGCTGCAAAACCTATTGTCATAACAGGAGTCAATGAAAGGTTGGTGTCTGTACTATACAGCGATGTCCTGGACTTGGGTCATTTCGATGCTCTCACTGAAATATGCAATGTTTTCATGGGTGAGTCTGAATGGCAATCAGTGCGAAAGAGATCCATGGAAATAGATGAACCTGTCGAAGAAAATGATAGTCATTCAATTAATAAAATAATGAAGGAAAACTTATTGTTGGAAGAGACGGCAGAAGACAATACAGAGGGTTTTCCTTCAAGTATGTAATCCAGATAAAGGGATGAACAATTTGCCAGTTTTTTGTTGTTTTGAAGATGGCATTTGTTGAAGCAATGTTTGTGTGACTGTGCATAAGGTAAACTGTGCATTTAATTGACTGATTGCTTCCCTCATCGCTAATCCTCCCCATGGAAAATCTCATTTTTTGTACTGTATTATACACTAGCTGGTGTACCCAACGTTGCCAGGTTCTGTTCTAATACAGTTATCATTTTGAAGAAATCAATTTTTTTTTTAATTTTTTTTGGTGGGGGCCTAAAACACCTCCCTACACCCACTAAGGAATGGGATCAGGGATCATTTACTCTTACCTTTCATATAGCTACAAAAACTTAAGCACTGCAGAGCGATTTTTATTTTTTAAAGTGCAATTTTCTTTTTGGGGAGATAAAACACTCCACGTTACTTACTGAAGAACATCGAAAAGCTTGACAAAGATCCGTTTTGCCATCTCTAAGAAAAATGGTGACATCAACATACACAGTTTACACACACACACCAGACAAACATGGTGAATCTACGAGTTTCTGGCATGCTAGAGGAAGCAGGCGCAAAATTTTTTGCATCATCAAACCCAAATGCTACTTTCTATCACGACATGGACTTTACGCCGTGCCAGTACGACTTTAAGTGTTGTTTACCCCGTCGTTGGCAGCTGTGACATACAATCCCCATTTTAAATAAATTCCATTATTGATTCACTGACCAACATTCGGTTTTTCTTTTTGTTTTTAAAGTGTTTTTCACATTAAAATAATAGACCTTTTCATTCTTCAGGCCATGGATCCATGGAGAAGACAAAATGAATTAGAAACTACATTTTAAATGTGAAAATGGGCAACTTCTTGAGACAGAGAAGCAAAAGGAAGCAGGAAAAAAAGAATAAATGGAGAGAATAAGATGTATTTACAGCAGAAAACAGAGAAGCTTAGCAGAGATTTGTTAACAAACGGATGACGAGAGGACATCAAGGCAGAGACAAAATCTTCTCCAGCATCAGAGAGGGTGGCTTTCAGCTCTACACAGGCAGTCTGACAGGGTGTGTGTGTGTGTGTGTGTGTGTGTGTGTGTGTGTGTGTGTGTGTGTGTGTGTGTGTGTGTGTGTGTGTGTGTGTGTGTGTGTGTGTTTTTTACACCAGATGAATCAAACAGGTGTGCAAATGGTCACAAATATTTTGCGGATTACGACCTTCAAAGACAACACCACCGCACCTGCCAAGTACGAGGTGAGCTGTTTGGGGCCACAGCGCACGGCATAACGGACAGAAGACTTGACACTTCGTGTGCCACAGTGTCCCACGGTTGTGGGATGTAGCAGCGTTCCTCCTACGGTCTCTCCCCACCAGCGCAAACGGACCAAAGGAGTAAGTGGGAACGATGGCTTTCTATGTACTTTCCATACAAGACGGCCCAAGGAGACATTGAGGTAGCAACAGAGGTGTCCCTCAACCAGCGGTGGCAGGCTAATGCAGGACGTGGCATCACCTGGGGTGAGGGTAGAGGAGGGGGGAGGAGGGGAGGTGTGGGGGTGAAAGAGGGGGGGATGTGGGGGGGAGGAGGAGGGGAGGAGGGGAGGCGGGGAGGAGGGGAGGAGGGGGACCAAATGCGTACATAATTTATAGATGGCTCTTGCAGAATGACAATCCATGCCCAAGTTAAATCGACTTGTTTCCTAATTGAGTAAAGTATAAGGTAGCAGGAGTTATTGATCAGTTCGGGGATTGACTCAGGAATTAATTCCGTGTAAAATCTGACAAACTATCGCTCTGGTAACTCTAACGACAGAGAGGCGCAATCAAGGCACAGCTTTACCCGCGTCGGCTCCTCCGGCTGCCTTGCTCCGCATCGTCCTGGAGTCCTCTTTGCCACCATTCAACCGATCCAGGTTCGCTCGTTTGTTTCACAGTTCGGACTCAATTTCGAGGACTACATACACACACCCCCAACCTTTACAGATAAGTTGATGCTCCACATAAACAGTGCGTACGTAATAAATAAATAAAAATGTTCTTTTCTGATGAAATATCTGCCCTTCCAGTCTCCAGGTCCCAGATAATTAAAGCAGTCGCTAACAACTAACAATGAAACTGAACACAGAACATTTTGGCGATTTCCGTTGTTCAGCGAGAGGGGGGGGAAAAAAATGTCAACGACACTACAGCTAACTATACCTCTTACGCTGCTACATACCGGACGGAATAATACGAAACAACCTTCACCAATTCGTACAGCAATTACAGATTTACAGTACATGATTTGCTCAGAGGAGGAGGAGGATTAATGATTCCCTCGAGACAAATCCACTCACAAACGCACTCAAGGCCCTGACGACGACAAAAAAAAAAACGTATTAACAATAAACAAGAGGTGAAAGAGGAGGATCACAAACGGCTAACCCGAACTCGAACCCAAACCCTAACAGCTCGCTTTTGTCTATTTGTACCCTTTTGGTGAGACTCTCTTTGCAAGGAGCCATTGTTTTAAATAGTGTAAACATTTCACCGGTCGACGGGATCGACAGACTGACTGACTTGTTCGACATATCCTGCACTCGATGAACAACAACAACAACAACAACAACAACAACAACAACAACAACAACAACAACAACAACAACAACAACAACAACAACAACAACAACAACAACAACAACAACAACAACAACAACAACAACTTGAATTGTCTCCACGAGTTCAGTTTGGAAGTTCTCCATATTGCTGGAACATTGTTGAGGAGGAACAGAACACAGTGACTCCAATAACTGTTCTTCAACCAGAGTTGAAACTCGAGCATCGATCGCTTCAACAATTATTTAATAAAATTAATACGCTAAGCCATATTTTTGTGGAAACAAATCTCCTTAGTTCGTCGCATCATTACCTCAGAAGCCCCCGCGACCAATCCGAAGACGAGGTACCTCAGGGCGGCTCCGCCTCAGCCAGATGGAGTGTTCGGCCCGACCAATGAGGGGAGGCCACTGGTCGCCCGACAACCCCTCGTCCAATCAGGAGGCGAGTGGGAGGGGAAGAAATCCCTCGGACCCGGCCAGAAGAGTGGAGTGGTTGTCAGGACGAGTGTACTGCAGTGATCGTGGCCTATTCCTTTGCGGTGGCTCATCGTGGTGGTGGAGGCCGAGCAGCCAGGGTCGTGGGCCCGTGGAATTCGGAACGTGAGTTCGAGTCCCACAGTCATGATTGAAGTCCGCTGTGACCGCACGAGGCGGGAAGGTACCCGGCCAGACTCTGTTCCCCCAGCTCGCATTCCCTCTGGGATGAGGGGCTGAATAAAGACCCATGGGTCCATTTATTTTGCGTGTGTGTGTGTGTGTGTCCGTGCGCCCCGTCTGTAAGTAGAAAGTGTTAAGTGCCTGTGTTCCTTGTAAATTGCATTTCTCATATTCGGTTTTAACTCTGCTCTTTTCGTGCTCCCCTGCCCCATTATAAATAAACCCCCAATTGTTCAATGTACCAGCTCGTTGTCTCTCACTTTCTTTCATTGGTTTAGCACGGTGCGTATTGGGAATTAGGGAGGCCATGTGCCGTAAGTTGTCGTTTGGACCGACGGACTCTGGTAATTCCGCTCGGTTACACCGGACCGAGGTTGCTAGAGCGACCCAGTTCGACGGAGTCCGTCGAGGGTGTGTCTTCCCCGGTAATTTGATGACGTGGGTACTGAGGTATATTGAAATGTGACTATTAACCCTACCCCACGCCGTCGAAATATTGGCGACCACGGTCCACTAAGGGACCTTGACCTTTCGGACTTATCCAAGAGTCACGACCTAAATTCCGGGGTGTTCGGTGGAGACGACCCTACTGCTCCCCCTGGTGGTCGTTTATCGCTGCCGAACCCCGGCCCACACCAATATCTCCTCCGAAACTGCCGGACGGATTGTCGCCATTTTCGGCATGCGGGTTCTCTGTGGTCTAATGTACAGCAAAGGTGATGTGAGATCGTGCTAGATGCACAGGTTTGGGAATTTTTTGGCAATTTTCTAATTTTTACATTCATTTGCATGGCGACGTGTGACGTCACCGCTGAGAGGCGTAATGACGTCATGACAAAATCGGTCATTTGCTGACGTCATTACGTCTGTCGTCGGCAGACTGTCACCGCTGAGAGGCATAATGCCACTCCCAGAAAACAGGCTCTGCAATGTAAAACCCTCTTCTGCACATGCTGACTACCTCAGAAGGTGCATTTGACACAAAAAATGTAACAAGAAACATTGTATATCAAGAAATTCTATAAATCACATTATGAACACTGGATATAATGACGTCTGTGGTGAATTAACGTGAATCGAGGGACATGACGCGGGATCACATGTTGTGCGTCTCGCGTATAAGGGGATGTCTCTGCGGCACGAGTGATTGTCCCCGGGGCATTGCTATTGACATCGGCTGTCCACTTGATGCTCGTTAACTGAAGGTGCTCATTGACTGGTGAGAATGGAGATTATATCGAACTCCGTGCTTACGCGGATTTAGTCTGCAATGGTTAACTGCACATGTATACGTTACTGCTTATGTACTCCTAGCTGAACCTGTATTTCCTGGTGTGCCCACAGAAGCGGCTCCAATCAAATGGAATAAAGCCTAAACTCTGAAGGTTCATCTCTCGCTCTCATTTCAATTTATTCCATTTAATTTTCTCGGCTCTCTCAACCAAAGATGGACAAGATCTACAAACCAGAGAGGTTCGACGCAGACCCGAACGCGACTGACGCAGAAATGAAATGGTCACATTGGTTCTGCTCCTTCTCACACTATCTGACCATCATCGAGGAGGGAGCTGACAAATTTGCCGCTCTCGTGAATCATGTCTCGCCCGGCGTGTACAGGCTCTTCTCGGGGTGCGACACTTACGAAGCAGCGATCGACGTGCTGCAGGCGCCCTCACGTGAAGCCCAAGAACGAGGTATACATACGACATCTTCTCAACACACGCAAGCAAGCAGCCGGGGAGACAATCGATCAGTTCCTGCAAGCTCTGAATCAGCTGGGAAAAAGACTGCAGCTTCCGGGCGGTAAGCGCCGAGGAACACCGAAAGGAAGCGACCCGGGAGGCATTCATCCAAGGACTCAGATCAGCCCACATACGGCAACGCTTACTAGAGAAAGCGCAACCCACTCTTGACAAGGTAGTCGATCAGGCTCGAGCGATGGATACGGCTCAGCAGCAATCTGAGTCATTTGGGACACCGATGCTGCTCATGAACGCTGCTACGATGGGAACCCAAGGAACCCCACTGGCACAGACACAGCCAGACATGAGGGATGGAGAAACACCCGAGGAGCCGGATACCCAGACCTCGTCAAACTCCTCAGCAACTGCTCCGGTTGGTAAATGCTTCTTTTGTGGGTACAAAAGGCATCCTCGTCAAAAATGTCCCGCCAGAGATGCCACATGCATGAATTGCGACAAGAAAGGGCATTATGCCAGGGTATGTAAATCTACTCTAAGGAGAAATAAACCCACTTCTGCGGCTCTCTACTCGCAAAATAAATTGACTGCAGCCTCCCCGGGAATCTATCCAAGGCTATCATCAACGTACGAATTAACGGGCATATGGCTGAGGCACTGATTGATACCGGTAGCTCTGAAAGTTTCGTCAACAGCTCGCTAGTGAAGGGGCAGGAAATGGGTAATCCACCGACTGACAATACGGTATGCATGGCCGCCACCTCACTACAATCCCGCGTACGAGGGTACTGCAATGTTGAATTGGACGTAAAAGGGTACACGCATCGGGATGTAAAGGTGCTGGTGCTTCGTGATTTGTGCGCAGACGTAATTCTGGGTCATAATGTCCTCAAGCAGCACACGAGCGTCGAAATACCCTTTGGAGGAAGCAAGCCTCGTCTAATTCTAAATGCGTTGACCACCGCGGAGGTGACGTCCCCCCAGCTGTTCGCTAACTTGTCGCCGGTCTGCAAACCGATAGCGATCAAATCGCGGCGATATACCACTGCTGACATGAATTTCATCACTTCGGAAACCAAGCGATTACTGGAGGAGGGAATTATAGAACCGAGCGATTCGCCATGGCGCGCACAGGTGTTAGTAACCAGCAGTCAGAACCATAAGAAACGGATGGTTGTCGATTATTCCCAAACGGTCAATCGCTTCACCCAACTCGACGCCTACCCCCTGCCGCGCATAGATGAGATGGTCGAACGCGTGGCCAATTATAAGGTATTCAGTACCATCGACTTGCGAAGCGCCTATCACAGCAATGCCAACCCTCCCGATTTCATCGGGAGGCTTCCGAAAATTCACCCAAACTCCCGCCCTTACGATCACTATCCTTATCCTCCCGAAATTTTGATATTTTTGCACTGTTCACTAATCAGAATGTACTAGTATGAGAATTGAATGAAAAGCATCGTCTGCTACGTATAGCATGTGGTAACTCCATAACGTTCGCTGCTACCAAATTGTACGTAAAAAATTGCAAATTCAAATGAGGAGCAGCGAAACATTGGGTCTGGATCTCGCTTATGCGATCATGCACTGAGATTTAGTGCATGCGGTATGTGTGCAATACAGTGCATGCGGTATGTATGCACAGTGTATATGCATGCGATACGCTCACTGCATGCAGCTGGGCCTCGTACCAGCCCGGCGGTCGCGACCACCGTGCGGTGTTTAACAGCCGCTAGAGTTCTACGAGTCGCGCTGCAGCTGTGGAACATCGACTTCGAAGTTACCGATGCTTCAAGCCCTCGATGTTGATTACGAAATGGCAGAAAAGAAGCTTACGAAGACCAAGAAATGGTCTCAGAAGTACAAGACCGAATACAGTCTCCAATACCCGTGTATTCGAAAGTCTGAAAGAGGAATTCATCATGCGTATTGTACAGTATGCAGCGTTGATATTTCAGTTGAGCACGGAGGTCGCGATGATATTCGGGAAAGCACGTTGGAAGCAAACGGCACACAGACATTGCAAAGGAGAGATCTTCGAGCACGAGTACTGCGGTACACTTCTGAATTATTTCACCAAACAAGGGACAAGCGAGGAAGAGGATGTTACCCGAGCGGAACTTCTCTTTAGTGGATTTATTGTGGAACATAACTTGCCCATATCAGTCTCAGATCATGCTGACCTCTATTTCAAAAGATGTTTCCAGATTCAAAAGTTGCTTCAAAGTATGGATGTGCAAGAACAAAAACTTGCAAGATGTGCAAGATGTGCAAGAACAACAAAAAAAACAAGAACAAAAAAGCAAGAAAAAAAAAAAGAACAAAAAAAAAAAAGAACAAGAACAAAGAAGAAAAAAGTAGACTGCTCAACAATTTTTTACTTTCTGAAAGATGTCTAGATTTCTACAAGTGCATTAGGTCATTCTGGCACTGCTGAATCAGGAAATGGCATCCGTTTCTCTCCATCAGGTCAGGTTTTTGTGCTAAGTTGATTTGAGAAAATCAGATCTTGCGACAAAATCGATTACATTTTTTGTGGCATTATCAGCTGATTTTTGTCAACACATATCATCCTAAACATGTTTTTAAGAAAAAAAATGTTTTGCCAACAACATTTATTGATTACATGATAGAAACATCGATTACTGTCATCTGAATGGTGGGCATTGATAAAGGTAAGTACAAGTAAATTGCATGTTGCGTCACCACTGTTCAAACTTCAGGGCTTGAACTTCCGTTTCTTCGAACTCCTGGAATGTTCAGCGGCAGGGAGGTCTCTCTTCAGATTCCAACAGTAGTCAGCCATCATGACTGCGTCCCAGCGACCCTGATACCTGGTCTCCATCTCCTTCATGTCCTGATGGAATCTCTCCCACTGCCCGTCACTCATTGAACCCAGGTTCTCAGGAAACCGGTTCATATGTGAAAATAGGTAGTGCATCTTGATGCTCATGTTGCAGCCCAGGTTTCTGAAAGCAGTCAGCATGTTGTTGACAAGTTCTGCGTAGTTTCTGGCCTTATTGTTGCCAAGAAAGTTCTTCACTACCAAAACAAATGTATTCCACGCTTCCAGTTCCACTTCGTTCATTGAGTTTTTGAACTCTGGATCTCTGATGAGCTGACGGATCTGAGAACCATCAAAGATGCCAGCTTTCAACTTCTCCATGGTCAATCCTGGAAAAGCCTGGCACAAGTAAGTGAAGCAGTCACCATCTTTGTCCAGAGCCTTGGTGAACTGCTTGATTAAGCCGAGCTTGATGTGCAGCGGTGGGAAGAGTATTCTGTCTCTGTCCACCAGAGGGTCGTTGATGACGTTTCTTTCTTTGCATGGCACCAATTCCTCCCGCACAGGCCAGTCCTTCTTCGTGTAATGCTGAGCACGGTCCCTACTATCCCACATGCACAGAAAACATGGGTACTTGGTGAAGCCAGACTGTTGTCCCAACAAAAAGTTTACCATCTTCAGGTCAACACAAATTAACCACTTATGCTGATCATAACCAATTTTCTCCAGCATGTACTTCACCGCTTCATACTTCTCCTTCAGTGTAGTCGAGTGAGCGATGGGTACAGAGGCAAACTGGTTGCCGTTGTGTAGCAGAACACATTTCAGTGATCGCTTGCTGCTGTCAATGAACAGTCTCCAATCTTTGGGTTCGTACTGTGGCACTCCAAGCTTGAGCAGAAGCGCATGTCATAAATTGGCGCATGTAGGTATTGTACATTCTTCAGAGTTCGTTATTTCAAGAAATACAACTTTTTTGTATCACATTATTACAAAATCTTCCCCATTAACTTTAGTTTTGATCCACGAACTTTATGCTTTGCCTCACCAATTTTTGGAAGATTTTGAGGTTTTATGACTTCAAACTGATCCCTTTTCGACATAATCACCCAGAACTATCGTACCTGAATACTTCTTGTCATTAAAATAATTATTTCCAATCAAAACAATTATTTGACATGACATTTTACCCCCACCAACTTCTTCTAAATGCTCCACACATGCGTACATGTGAACAAAAATGTAAAAAACGACATGTGGCCATATCTCAAAAACTTGACCTGATTGAACAAAACTAATGTGAGTTTTGGATTCAGCGCATCAGATCTGGCCCCTAAATCAGCGTAAAAATGCAGACAAATAAATTTGTTGTTGACCAGTGTAATTGGTGAGTTGTCAAATGTTACTGCTTCATCTATTGCCGATATTGCTAGACTAGCTCCATTTAGCCTAGCTACAGACGGTAGCAATGACAGTGGTGAGGCCCAGCTATATCCTGTCCTGATTTCGTACTATGACAACAGTGCTGGGATTGTGAAGCAAGGTTTGCTAAGTTTGCCTGCGTGCAAACAAGATTCCACTGGAGAAAACATTTTCAAACTGCTTGATCATGAGTTCAGTGACAGGAAAATTCCGTTGGGAAATTGTGTTTCCTTTTGTGCTGATAATGCCTCTGTCATGGTGGGCAAGCACAAAGGAGTCGCTGCTTATATCCACAAACAAAATCCAGAGTGCTACATCATGGGATGCCCTTGCCATATGATGCACAATACGGCCAAGAAGGCGGCTCAGGCCTTACCCATTGAATTAGATGACTTTCTCATCGATATTTACTACTACTTGGACAAAAGTAGTAAACGCGTCAAAGGAGTGAAAGCACTGCAAGAACTCTGTGATGCCCCGACACACAAGATTCTGAAGCATGTCGCAACAAGGTGGCTGTCCCTTGGTCAGTGCCTAGACAGGCTGATTGAACAGTGGGAACCACTTCGCCTCTTCTTCAAAGAAGAAGTACGAAGAAAAATGCAACCAACTGTAGCCAAGACTCTAACAACGAGCAAGAAGGACGGCACTGTATCTACTGCCAGTACTGGCACTGCAGGATCAAGCACTAGTGGAGCAGCATTCACCACTACCACTGCAGTATCTGCTGCGAAGAAGACAGCAGGGACAGCACCAAAACCAATGCTGAGAGCAGGTAGCATCACCGGCCCTTCATCACGTTCATCTACAAAGCAGATCCCTTCAGAGTCGAGAAAGACTGTGATAGTCCCATCTACAGGCAAAGAAGGACCCAAGTTAAGTTCTGCTTTTGCCAAATCACTTGATAGAAGCTCAGCAAAACCTTCGAATCAGAGGTCTTCTTCCTTGGCTGCACCTACCTCAAGCTCTCTCCTCAAACGTAAAATTGGATCTGGTACTACGAGTCTGACCTCTTCTGCTGGCAGTAAACGCAAGTGTGATCGCCCTGCGGCTAAGTGTACTACGAGTTCTACAACTAAAAGCGCATCTTCCTCAAACACTGTGCAGGAATCTAGAGAAAAACGTGTCAACAGGATGTTCTTGTCTCCACAAACAAAACTCTATTGTTTCTTCCTTCGATATGCTAACAAGCTTTTTGAGAAGGGGAATCTTCTGCTCCAAAGAGACGAACCCTGTATTCATCTCCTGATCTTGGTCTTCTGGTCTTCTGAATTGAATGGTCTTCTGAAAGATATCTTCGTACGGTTTTTGAAACCATCGGTGTCATCGGTTCCTCTGGTAAATGTACCCTTCTCTGACAGAAATCATCAGAAGAATGATGAGGACCTCATGATTGGGAACGATGCCAAACTGTATATAAGGGAACAAAGGAGTCTCAAGAAATCCACCTTCACTCTGAGTGAGTCAGACATCCAAGGTTTCTTCAGTGCAGTCATATTATGTGAAAGCCTGCAATTACATCTTCAAAACCTGGCCGCTAGATGATGAATTAGCCAAGCATGCTCAGGTGCTGGATGTTAAGCTACACCAAGAAGTGGGGTTTGACTGTGTGGAGTTTTTCATCAAGAAATTCCCCTGTCTGTTCAGTGGCGGTGATAGTGACATAGACAGTCTTGAGAGTGAATTCGCTCACGACCAGGCAGACGCCTCCATAGCTACAATTGCTACTGAGACAGTGAGAGTGGATGAGCAGTGGCATCGGATTTCACAGCTCACAGATCCCTGCACTGGTGCCAAGAAGTATCCTAATTTGAGCAAAGTGATGAAGGGAATCTTGGTCATTCCTCATTCGAACGCATCATGTGAGCGGGCACTCAGTCTTGTACGGAAGAATCATACTGAATTTCGTCCCAATTTGAGTGTCAAAACCCTGGAAGCTCTCTTAATTGAAAAACTAGCTCATAGCACCCCTTGCTACCAGAGAGAATACAGCAAAGACATAATCAGAAGGGCTAAAAGAGCCACACAGCTGTCACTCAGCAAAGCTGCCATGGAAAAAGCAAGCAGCAGTAGTACCAGCCAGTAAGGTAAGAAAATATTGCTTCTTTTGTGCTTTTTGTTAATCTTTGATTGTCCCCTAACTTACTAATATTAACATACATGTAACATTAAAAAGTGCACAATTTTCCCCTTTTTTTGTTCAAAAAGTGGGAATTCTTAACATGTTAAATGCTCCAAAATAGGGCTCAGAGGGCACTAGAGAGCGTCCAGGGCCCGAAGGCGGGCCCTGGACTCCGCCGCAAGGGTCGAGCGCTCCGCGTTCGAGATGTGCGCTTCGCGCACATTATTTGATGTCGGTTGCAAATCCTCCCTAATTCTGATTTCCAAAAGTTGGCATCTCTGCTATCATCAAATTCCCATCCGAGAGGAAGACAAACCGTACACTGCATTCCAGGCAGGGCGGCGCCTCTACCAGTTCAGAAGGATACCATTCGGTGTCACGAATGGAGTAGCTTGCTTCCAACGGGTTATGGACGACATCATCTCAGATGAAAACCTCGAAGACACTTTTGTGTACGTGGATAAAGTCACAGTGTGCGGTAGGGATCAGAGGGAACATGATAGGAATCTGGACAGATTCTTGAGCATTGCTGGAAAATATAATCTGACTCTCAACTACGAGAAATGCGTATTCTCGGCAAGGTCAATTGACCTTCTCGGCTACACAATAGCCGACGGCACAATTAAGCCTGATCCTGAGCGATTGCGCCCGCTCCGTGAGCTTCCACCACCTCAGGACTTGCAAACAATGCGCCGGGTGATCGGGATGTTCGCTTACTATGCAAGATGGATTTCGCAATACTCCGAGAAAATACATCCCCTAGTGCATTGCAAAAACTTTCCACCAGATGCCGCTGTCGTAAAAGCTTTCCACAATCTCAAGGATGATATCAGTAAGTCCGTGGTTTTATCGATCGACAGCTCGGTGCCCTTCGTGGTGGAGACCGACGCTTCAAATCACGCCATAGCTGCTACACTTAATCAGTCTGGGCGGCTGGTCGCTTTCTTCTCGAGAACTCTCTCTAGAAGCGAGCAGAGACACTCGGCAATAGAGAAGGAGGCGTACGCCATCGTCGAAGCGCTGCGTAAATGGAGACATTATTTACTGGGAAACCACTTCACGCTCGTTACGGACCAACGATCCGTGGCTTTCATGTTTGATGGGAAAAATAACGGGAAAATTAAGAATGAAAAAATTATGAGATGGCGGATAGACCTAGCTTGCTACAGGTACGACATTGTTTACCGGCCCGGGAAAGAAAACCCTGCTGCAGATACCTTCTCCCGGGTCTACAGTTCGGCAACAATCAGTCAGGCTTTGCAAGACCCTCCATGTGTCTCTGTGCCACCCAGGGTAACCAGGATGGCACATTTCGTACGCAGACAAAATCTTCCCTATTCTGTTGAAGATATTAAACAAATGAATGCTTCATGCCCTGTTTGTGCTGAACTAAAACCCAGATTCTATGGCGCGGCTTCTGGCAGACTGATCAAGGCTACTTCCCCTTCGAGAGACTAAACATCGACTTCAAAGGGCCCCTACCGACCGAAACAGACAACAGATACATATTCACCGTTGTTGATGAATATTCAAGGTTCCCTTTCGCGTTTCCGTGCTCGGATATGACCTCGGGCACTGTCGTAAAATGTCTCTCTGACCTCTTCGCTATGTTTGGGAGACCTTCGTACATACATTCAGACAGAGGGCCGTGTTTCATGTCGGCCGGGCTAAAACAATTCCTATTAGAGCACGGCATAGCAACTAGTCGAACGACGGGTTACAACCCACAGGGAAACGGGCAGGTGGAATGGTATAATGGAGTAATTGGAAAGGCGTAACTCTGGCGCTGAAATCGAGAGGACTGGGCCCCGAGCGATGGGAGGTTACTCTTCCTGACGCTCTGAATTCCATACGCTCTTTGCTCTGCACGTCCACAAATGCCACTCCTCACGAACGTATGTTTACTCACCAACGACGTTATGTTGACGGTCAAACGGTGCCCAACTGGCTGACCCACCCCGGCACAGTGTTCATGAAACGCCCGGTGCGACAAAGCAAGTATGAACCCCTGGTGGAGGGGGTCGAACTCATTGACACTAATCCAGAGTATGCTCATGTCAGGCTCCCGGATGGCAGGAGACCACTGTGTCGGTTCGCCATCTGGCTCCCTCAGGTACTCCTCCCGCCGGTACACCACCTTCTGGCACTCCTCCTTCTGACATTTCCCCCCCAGGAACTCCGCCAGGCGACGGGGCTGCCGCGTTCCACCCGAGAGCGATCGAGGAGTCATCCCCGGCACAAGTCGAGGCTCACCAAGAGGATCGGGAGTCTCCCTCAAGTGAAACTGCCGTTTACTCCCGGAGAGGTCGACGAATAAGGCCCCTCGACGACTCAATCTGTAAAGGGGATTATCGGCATTCTCGCTGCTCATGCTCCTATATGCCCATTATATCATATATCGATGCTCATTTCCATGCTCCTACAACTCAAAATAATCACTGCTTGGCATGTATGCTTCTGTAGATCTATTAATCCGCGTTGCTTGAAATGTATACTCCTATAGTGCTAAAGCAATCATGGTGTGTAAGATGGGCCCCTAGTTACATTTTAAAGGTGGGGAGAATGTGGTGAATTAACGTGAATCGAGGGACATGACGCGGGATCACATGTTGTGCGTCTCGCGTATAAGGGGATGTCTCTGCGGCACGAGTGATTGTCCCCGGGGCATTGCTATTGACATCGGCTGTCCACTTGATGCTCGTTAACTGAAGGTGCTCATTGACTGGTGAGAATGGAGATTATATCGAACTCCGTGCTTACGCGGATTTAGTCTGCAATGGTTAACTGCACATGTATACGTTACTGCTTATGTACTCCTAGCTGAACCTGTATTTCCTGGTGTGCCCACAGAAGCGGCTCCAATCAAATGGAATAAAGCCTAAACTCTGAAGGTTCATCTCTCGCTCTCATTTCAACGTCCTAATGAACCCTCACTTTAGAAACTTCGCGCAAAGTGCGGATTTGGCTAGTGTTACTTATTCATTGATGTGGTGGTGGTCTTTACTGGGCATCATCGGTATGTCATGGGGAAACTTATGGCGATCGATCAGGCACAGAACCTGTTGCTTTTGGTGACTCATGACAACATAAGATGGGTGTTGCCATTACGATCTCCTGATCTCCACTGCCTTGTACATGCGGTCTTCCTCCACTATTCGCCTCACCAGGAGCGTATATGCGCTCCATCGACAGCCCCATGCCTCTGTGTCCACCTCTTTAGGGTACACTGCCCACCTTCCCTCCCCCACCAGTTCGGTAGGGTCTGAATGGAAATTCAAACCCTACCGAGCTGAAGTGATCAGAACTTCCACCTTCTTCCTCTGATTCACTCGCACAAGGCTCAAAACGATGATTCGGCGACACAATTCCCCCGAAAGCGTTTCCATCACTAGTTTCGTCTCCAATAGTTTCTTCAAAATCCCACTGATCAGTTTCAACATTGTGAGAACCTTTCGAGTTACTAATGGCTGTGGAATCAGTGTCGGAATCCGAGCTCGACGCACTCTTTTTTTCCATGGAAATCCGCCATTTGGATCAAGGTGGCTTCAAGGTGTGACGTCACTTGTGAAATGGAAAATCGACACAATGGGACTTTTTTCAAAAAAAAAAAATTCCCCTTCAAATTAGACCGTGATGAGCGATTCTCAAAGGTTCTCAGAAGAAGAAAAAAATTGCCTTTGGGTTCTCCTTAAAGATTAGTGATGAAAGTCCTGCCTGATCACTTCTTCCATTTCCTCAATCAATGGCAGTTCATCATTTGTTTAACCAAGTGTGTTGCCCTTATTTCTTTTCTATCTATCTAGTCCATCTCTGGTTGGTTTGTTGTTCACTTCTTCATGCTGGCTTGCTCATATTGTGGAAGGAAATAGCCACAATGTCTGTACTTCATGAAATTTTGATTTTTTTAGAAAGCATCTGATAAAATTGATAGTTAATTAACAAATTCTGTAAAAGTACAGCATGTAGGATAGGATTCATGGCTTGTCGAAGAGCTATTATTATTTTCTATCCTTTCAGATCCTTGCTCACTCCCTAAAGGCAGCAAATATACCAAGCACTCCCAGATCTTTCAACCACTCCATGCTGACGACTGTCAGTGAGGCAGAAACACATCCATGGATTGATTTTCCTTCGCATGGTGGTGTGGGCTGGCATTGCCAAAAAAAGGCTTCTCAAGCCTATTATGCTGATTGTTACTGCAGGTGGCAGTGTTACAGCTGACGCAGACTGGCTTCCACAGGAAGCTCCATTTTACTTTTAATATGGTACCGTATGTCACTTTTTCTGGCAACAAATCTACAATTCAAAATTCCTTATTAACTGTGTAATCAATGCCAAATGGAAGTGGTTGCATGGCAGGTGTCCTCTGTTGGCGAATACCCTTGCAGCACCCGATTGTGTGAAACGGCTCACTGTCACCATTATAGTGAAGAGGTACTGTATGGGATATATATGGTACAGCTTCAAGTTCTTCTCTCTAGGAAATTTTCAGAAGGATGAAGGATGAAGGATGAAGGATGAGTTCATGGTGGAAGAATATCAGACTAATTCTGCTGTTGTCATTGTAAGACATTCTAGAACCAAATTTCCTGAATATAAAACTTTTTATGTCGTCTTTCCTAATCCCATGGAGTCATGGTGATAGGTCTCACAAATCAGTAATCAGTTATGTAAGCATTTTAAATGGTGTCACTTTTTATGGGACAACATATATCTTCGTCCTCTTCTTCTCTCCAGTCTCGTCATGATGGTCACGGCATGTCATTGTTCTCCAAACCGACCTGTCCCTTATTGTCGCACTTAGGTATACTTGACGTGCGTCATCTTTTACGCAGTCCAGTCACCTGTGATGTCATATGTGGGACCCCCTGGAACTGGGTGTATAAATTCTGCAAGATTGACACTTTTCTAACTCTGCTTCATCCAAGCTCACTCTTAGCTTTACCTACTCTTTTTTGTGTAATACACACTTCAAATATGTTCTTTATATTAAAGGTACTAGTGTGTGCCCGTACGTGCGTGTCCTATCCTTTGATTGGTTTGGTAAATAAATGTCCATAACTTGGGAAACAGCTGAAACGGATGAAGAAGAACGATATCAAACCTTGAAAAGGCACATACTCAGGTCCCCAGCGTCAATTGTGACATCATATCAAACGAAGAAGAATAATTGTGACTGCAATTGTGACATCATAGCAACATGTCCTGTCATTGGTTTGGTAAATAAATGGCCATAACTTGGGAAACACTTGGGAAGCAGCTGAAACGGATGAAGAAGAACGATATCAAACCTTGAAAAGGCACATACTCAGGTCCCCAGCGTCAATTGTGACGTCATATCAAACGAAGAAGAATAATTGTGACTGCAATTGTGATGTCATAGCAAGCTGTCCTGTCATTGGTTTGGTAAATAAATGGCCATAACTTGGGAACCACTTGTCCGATTAATATCAAACTTTGAAAAGGCACATACTCAGGTCCCCAGCAATATACCTGGCAAGTTTCAATTAGATCGGACCAGTGGTTATCGAGAAACAGCTGTCACAGGCACACACACACACACACACACACACACACACACACACACACACACACACACACACACACACACACACACACACACACACACACACACACACACACACACACACACACACACACTCTCACTCTCACTCTCTCTCTCTCTCTCTCTCTCTCTCTCTCTCTCTCTCTCTGTCTCTGTCTCTGTCTCTGTCTCTGTCTCTGTCTCTGTCTCTGTCTCTGTCTCTGTCTCTGTCTCTGTCTCTGTCTCTGTCTCTGTCTCTGTCTCTGTCTCTGTCTCTCTCCTGGAATTATAGATAGATGAATTAACTCTCTCATGAAGTGGTTATTATTTATCACTTACATGCATCTTGGTATAAAAGTAAAAACTGGTGTCCATGGAAACCAAAATTTATATATCAATGACCCTGAAACGTTTGAACGATCCACACAACGCACGTGCAGACAGAACTTCTCGATGTAGTAACAAAGTTTGTTAAAGCTTTTGTCGATGTTCATGAGCCGGCGTCAATCGATCGGTAAGGCTGAGGGTTTGAAAGAATATTTCGGTAAATAAATTATTAGGGGCATTGTGTGTGTGCGGGGGGATTCTTATTTATTTATTTGTTTCTTGTAATACCCCCAGGCCCGGGAAATTCATGCAAGTTGTACGCGAAATATCGCGAGATTTTAAATCCTGCCATTGTTAACAGCAAGGAGATATCGCGAGATTTGGTGCAACAGCGTGGAGGAGGTGCGTTGGGCTTCTCAAATCACCGCATCCGGATTTCGGGACTTTATTTATTAAGATATATATTTATTTGACCACCGATCGTCCTTTGACCATTCAAATCTTGGTTTCTGCGCGATGTCGGAGGACGACAGCGGCTCACACAACGAGGTAAGCCGGTCCGTGGCAGCACGATGGCGAAGGTGTCCGGTTTCGTGCCAAATGTCTCGTGTTTTAGGAGTTTTGACTTGTTCTCTTTCTCACTTCCTTTGTTTCCCAAGATCGCACGTTGCTTAACTTATAACATAGCCTAACTTGAGGTTCGTGTGTCCCGTCTGTGAGACGGTTCATAGTTCCTGGTTCTTTCAATGAAAATGGGAAACTGGTCCTTGAGCATGACGTCACGTGGCACACTGATACCGGTTAAAAAAAATATATATATTTATACATATGTCGAGGCTCATGGAAGAGCGGGATGACACGAGTTACAGGGCCAACAGACATTTGGGGGTGAAAATGACTTTGGGTTGTGTCAGGTCGTTTTAATTATTATTAATAATGACCAGTTTTGGGGAGGAATTCCAATTGTTTATGCAAATTAGACGTTTGTACGTGTACCTTCAGAGTGCTGATTCGTCCTACAATGTCCAAGCCGAGGAGGTCAAGATGGAAAATTCTGAAGTCAAAGTTGCAACGGCAGAGTCCATCGATGAAGAGAATTTGGTATGCGGTTTGATTTGTTTATTTATTTATTGAAAACTTGTACATCAGGTATCAAACAATGTGATGACTTCCCTTCTTCCTTCTCCCCTTCAAAAAATACTTTTCTTTCCTCTTTTCCCCTTAGTCTTCACCTTTCAACTTTCCTGGAGCCAGGTGTTGGCTTGGCGGTTAGGGTGGTCGCTTGGGATCCTAGGGTCCTGAGTTTGAGCCCCGTTTTCCACTGAATGAACGCCAGGGGGTTGACTCAGCCTGTCATCCTTCCGAGGTCGGCGAAATGAGTACCAGTGCACTGGTAATAGGGGCACTGCATCAGCGGCAGAGCTGCGCCCCAAACCAATGATAAAGCCAAAAAGGCAGCACACGATGGGAGCTTTCCTGGAATCCTCCCCACCCCCCTTTTGAGTAAGGTAGTCAAAAAGAGAATGGACGAGCTCAAGACAAAATCCATTGCGCGCAAACACGCACACGCACACGCACACGCACAATAAACTTTCCTGAGACTGAATAATCCTGATAACAGGTCTCCCGCCCTATCTCATGCGAGTACCTTTTACTTTAAACATACCCAGAACGGACCGATCCTCAAAAGGAATGAGACTTGTGTTTTTCGAGGCGACATTTCGGTCAAATATTTTGCTGATGACCACAGATTTACGTTTACATGATGTTCATTCTTGGAGTTACGTATTCAGCAGTGTGACCACTCCTCATTTTCCAAAATGCCAAGGTGAGCCAATGAAAAAAGCCAAGAATTCACAAGATTTCGGAAAAGCGATGATAATAGAAAACCTATACACCAAGAAAACCTATAGAAAACCAAGACGCCAAGGTGAACAACGAATAGCCAAGATCTTGTGAAAAAAGCCAAGGAGTGGTCACACTGGTGTTCAGCTGTTGTAAAACTCACTCAGATTTATCAATAATAGGCAAAAGCCTGGTTGCGTCATTCCACCGTGACCAATCGCAAACGAGCTTGTTGATATCGTTGACCACGATCCGAGATCTGACTCGTCGATACGTTTGTGCACAAAAACCCGCAAATGATCGAATAAATGTGTTTGGTGGGGAAGCAGACTCGTCAGAATCTTGGTGGGGGCTTTTGGACAATCTGTCCGATCGCATCACTTTGACTCGGTTGTCGTCCGACGATGGCCGACTCCATCTGAAACGCTGATAGATGAGCGTTTGCAGGAGCCAAAGTGTTTTCAAGCTAACTTGTGCCAAAGCATTTTCCAGGATTTTAAAATTCCTCGTTAAACATGAATTTGTGATTCAAGTCCATTTTAACTTTTCTTTGATTGTCCATCACGTTCGATTTCCGTCCTTTTCCCTTGCAATCATTCATCTCAGATGATGCAAATTGATTGCCATGTACATTACTTAAAGACCAGGTTTATTTGCTTGTCTTGCCATTGGCCATCCTTTGAAATTCGAGTCTCAATACTTTTACCCTTGAGGAGAGGATTTCTTCAGAATGTTCCACCAACCAGCAAGCTGTAAGGCAGTTTGTGTACACTACCCTGCAATAAAAGCTACACCGATGATGCGTACGTTTAGACAGGATTGAGAATGATATCTTGAACATGTTTTTAATTTCTAATATTTATTTTAAATGTCATCGTAATGTTCTTTTTAATTTTGAAAGCATTTGTGCAAATCGGTGTCTGACACCTGTGAAGTCATTTTCCATTTTTGAGCACTCCCCTGATGCAACCTGCAAGTTGCATCTCGAGAGCTATTCTGACTTTCATACTTGTCTTTCTGCTGTGAAATGGCAGGTCCAAGGCTTGAATGTGAGCTGGCACGGGCCGGACATCCTGCGCTTCGCCGCTGTGCAGAAAGCCGACCAAGCCAACCGCTTTGAGTACCTCCTCAAACAAACCGAGCTTTTTGCTCACTTCGTCCAGCCAGCAGCACAGAAAACGCCCAGCTCCCCATTGAAACTCAAGCCTGGCCGGCCACGCACCAAGGCGGATGAAAAGCAGAATCTCATATCAGTTGGAGAGTAAGTCCAAACCGTGGCTTTAGGCATGCTCAACCTTCCGTGTTTGCCTTTCACCTTCAAAACATTGCTTTTAAAATAGATAACAAATGCAAATTTAATACCTGGGAATAATGAGATTTGATCATTATTTAATTTTCCTCTTTACTTTCTCGTCTGATTAATCAGCAAGTGCAACTTAGTTTTTTTTCTGTAGAGCCAACAGTCCTGCCTTCGTGGCTTCTTGACTGGCTGTGAAAAGCATGTGGCATTTCACAACCAATCATGGACCCACAACAGCAATGCACAGGTGAAACTCTTCCGTATGTGTACGGAAATCCATATTTTTGTGGTTTCCCCATGCAGAGGTTTCCATATTTTCATCTTCAGAAAAACATTCCACGATTATAGGTAATTGAGATGCTATTCCGACATGCTGATTCGTGTTCTTAAACCATTTCATCGGGATAGGGTGCAATGCTAACAACGCATCATGACCACGATTGTGTGAATTGCTCCCATGGTAGTTTTTTTTTTTAATCCCCCGCCACGTGGCGGAAGGGGGATATTGTTGTCACCCAGGTCGTCCGGCTGTCCGTCCGTCCGTCTGTGCGTCAATATTTATAGCTGTGAGTGCGATAACTCGTAAAGTGTTCACCATATCGATTTGAAATTTGGGTCACACATGTACCACCTGAAAAGGAAGAACCCTATTGATTTTGGGCGTGGCCGGATCCAAGATGGCCGACTGGGGTGGCAATCTTGAAAAAATGTTTTTGTAATAAATGGAAAACCGCTTATCTGATTTCAATTATTTTTGGTTACGACGTTCCTCACCCCTGAGGAACTTTTTTGAGATGATAACCAAATGGTGTCTTGTTTCCAATTTACCTCCCTCATTATCTGGAATATGTATGACCTTTTTCATTCAATGGTGGGGGATTCCCCATCTCTGATGGTATATTTTTATTATTATGAGGTATTTTTTGTAGAAGTTAGTCGGGTACAAAAGCTTGCAAGTGGGTTGCCGTGATCAGATGACCTCCAAGCAGGAGACCTTATGTCTACGTCGGTAATTACAGAAATAGCACCCATTGTTGGATTTGTCCCATCGCCGTTCCCTCCTACATGTACTTCACTGAAAATAATGGAAGTCTCGTATTTACATTGCATGAAGTGAAGACTCGATTCTGCTGCAAAATCTGAAAATGTTTGTTGGTCACAGTGAAGTTTGCGACCACATCCATACAAGACAAATAAATAAATCTAAACAAGGAACTTTGAGGCAGAAGGAGGCCTTTTGGCCCATCATTCTTGTGCTGCATCACCACCACCACATTAAATAAATCCGTCAGGCCGTCGACTCCGTTTCAGTGGGGATGAGAAAAGTGTGGCAGGAACAGGGACTCGAATGTTATAGATGAAAATAAAACAATATTTTAAAACTCATTTGTTTATTAAGACGTGCAACTTTCCCCTTATGCACGTGGCATGGTGTGGGTTTACTGACCCCTGAAAACACAAGGGAGTAATAGTGAATGCTCTGGTTTTGCACCATAGTTATCAAACTTTATTCAGCATGGATAGTCTATCGTTTATGTACATTTTCACTTCGATCTATAAAGTGGTTCTGGAGAAGATTTTTTTTTTCCTTTTTCTTTTTAAAAACTATATGGCTGCCAAACCACATGACGGATGATGTCATAATACATTTTTTGTGTTAAAATATTTCCCCAGATGAACCTCACTAATTTTCATCATGATTGGATGCAGCATTTTACTTGTCGAATTTTGACCAGGATACCACTTCAGCGATGACGTCAGTCAAATCGCTCTTGTTCCCCATGCAGAGTAGTTGCCAGGTGCCAAGTTTCAATTTTTTCCATCTTGCGGTTTAGGAGATACAGAGGTCCAAAGTTTTTCCATTTTTCCAACATGGCTGCCACCCCACATTACCTATGACGTCATAATTATAAAAAAATTCTTCCAGATGAGTCGCATCGATGGTCAAAATTTGGTGTTAATCGGATAAGCGGTTGCAGAGAAAACAGAGAAAATTTGCATGTAATTATGTACGGACAGACATGCTGTTGTGGTGCCGGGTCTCGGTGGCGAGCACGACCGCTAGGGGGACCAGTAGAGTCTGCTCCACCGAACACCCGGAATTTAGGTCGTACCTTTCAGATAAATCCGAAAGGTCACGGGTCCCTTTATCGGACCGAAGATCACTAATAGGTCAACCACGTGGGGTAGGTTCAATTTCCAGTTTCAATATACCTTATTACCCACGTCATCAAACTACCGGGGAAATTCACCCTCGGCAGGATCTGCGCGATCCGGGCCGTTACCGAGCCGGATCCGAGTCGTACCTTGAGCGGAGAGTACCAGAACCCTGCCGGCCAATTGCACGATTACGGCAACAATGAGGCCTCATAATTCCCATTCGCAGCGTGGAAAACCAATGATAGAAAGGACAAGGACGAGCTGGAACATTCATCAAGAGGGGATTTATTTACAATGGGGGGAAGGGAAACACACAAAGAGCAGGGTTATCCGAAGAAGAAATGTAATGTACAATGAGCAAAAGAAAGGACTTGCACAATTCTACTTGAAGATGGGCCCACACACAGACACACACCCCCCAAAAGAAATGATGGTCGTGGCCTTTATTGATACCCCCAGCTCGGAGGGAAGGTGAGCTGCAGGTAAGGATGCTAGCTTGGACTTTCCCGCCTCGTGCGGCCCTTGACAATCCGGCTCGGCGGGACTCGAACCCGCAACTTTTTGCCGCTGCAAGCACCGGGTATGGAGGGCAGCATCGGGCTCCGGCACACGACGAGACAGCGAGCACCAGCAGAGGAGACAGGCAAGCGATTCTCCACGGGACAGACTTACAGGCAGGCGATCCTCTCGGGACAGGCTCGCAGGCAGGCGATCCTCTCGGGACAGGCTCGCAGGCAGGCGATCCTCTCGGGACAGGCTCGCAGGCAGGCGATCCTCTCGGGACAGGCTCGCAGGCAGGCGATCCTCTCGGGACAGGCTGGCAGGCAGGCGATCCTCTCGGGACAGGCTCGCAGGCAGGCGATCCTCTCGGGACAGGCTCGCAGGCAGGCGATCCTCTCGGGACAGGCTCAAGGGAAAAAGACAGGACCTCTTCGCACACCCCCTCCCTCCACTTCTCTTAACCCCCCCCCCGACGTAACTTGCCTCTGGATTGTCCGGTTCGTCTCAGGCGATCTGCTCGCCGTTCGTGATTCGTCCGGGGGGCATGGCGAGCATCCTCGCGGCCCGTCCCCCCTGAGAGGAATACCTCCTTCTTCGGGCGAAGTGCCTCTGCATTGACTGGAACGCGGCGTGTGTCGCTCGCGTTTTGCCCATTGGCTGAAGGCAACACGTCTTGCTCGACCCTGGAGCGGAGCCAATACGTCGGTTGCCAATGGAACTCCACCCACAGGCGCTTGGCACGTATGCGCGTCAGAAAGGCCGATGGTGGAAGGAAACCTTGGAGGTTGCCGTTGTTGTTGGTGGTGTAAAAATCCTAACTATAAAATAACCGACAGTGCATATACACTTAATTTCCATTAGACATAGGGGAAAGGGAGCTATCTATCCACATTTACTTATCGAAATAACTGAGCTACGGGGACCTGAATGTTGAATGCTCATGGCTGCCAGATTCGTAACAATACAACCCAAAAACATAATGCCACTGGTGACATTGTCACCGGAGGCATAAAAACATTTGATTGAGATGGTTACGTCTAAATTAATACTTTTCGAAGAAGTAATATGGTACAATTGCAAAAACAGAAGCATAATTGGGACAACAACAAAAACAAAGCAGACCAATGGCAGAACAAAAAAATTCCCCCAAAACAAGGCTTCTGAGCAGGCAAGGAGTCCTGCAATAATTTGGTAATCTCAAAGACAGAGGTAGTGAGTGAGCACAATAACAACAAACAATGAGAGCATAGCGAATATATAATTTGCTCTCAATTTTAATAGCTGTACAATATATGAGCAGTTGATTGTTTATATCTTTTAGTTCGGGTTTTTTGGAATCGAAGTTACAGGGGTCGAAATTTGATATTGGGTCATTCCTGGTGGAACTTTTTGCCATCTTTCAAACTTTGCTTTAGGTGGGGAAGCATGGTGATTTGAGATGGCGCACCATCGACTTCACTTTAGGTTTGTTTGTCGGAAAATTGTAATGCAGAAAATTGTCAGAAAAATAGTTATAATTTGTATCACAAATTGCACATCATATAGTCATACGGTTGTTTTGTTGTTTATTGTGTACAACAGTTACCGTCACCGGCGTACAGAACAGGAGGAGGATGAAGAACTTTTATCAGAGAGCAGGAAAAGTGCGAACATCCTGCTTCGCTTTGAAGACTCACCTTCATGTGAGGCCTTCCTTTCATTTTAATATGATTTTATTGGTTTGCTTGTGCCGAATATCGTGCTGCACCCAAGCGAAGTTTGAGAACTCGGCAAGTTGCGCTTCCTTGCCGAGTCCGAGTCGAACCGGGTTTGGCTGTTAACACGGAAAAAAGACTCGGATATTTTCCTGCAACGTGAAATGAAGCAGTTGTAGTATTTTGCAAGTGTGTGCGCTCTAAATGTGCGTTAGGATATGAATCAAATGTGCTTCGAATGGTCATGTTTCTCTTTGTGATTTTCAAAGCAAAATGTTTCCATCATCGAGCAATAATTGTTACCTGTCTTGTTCTGCAGTAGCCGTGAGCACGTGTCGTTGCACGACTAGCTCTGGGTTAACTCCGATCTGCTGTGTTTGTTGTTATTATTGTTTGTGTGCTCCTTATATATATATATATATATATACTTTTATATATTTAAGCCTCCCCCAAGCAGAGGGGAAAGCTTATCGCTGTTGAAGGGTTTGTTTATACAATTAGTGCCCCCAATTGTTAATGGTACCACAGAGTTTCTTAGACCCTGAGGAGTACTAAACAGCCATTTGTATTAAATTTTTTTTATTCCTGCACTCCCAATAATCCACATTTCTGAACTGTATCTCAGAGCGTGCTGGGACTTTCAGAATTAAATTTTGCATCAATAATGTGAATAGAAAGTACGTGGGGTTGACATTAATTTTGACCTTAATGCAATTTTTAAGGTCATGACCTAATTGTAGGCAAGTATTTTTCACCATAACTCGACTAAAGTTTGTCCGATCGGAACAAAATTGCCTTCATTGGATAGATTAGGGCAAGGCGCATTTAGGATCAACTTACATCATACCTCTCCTGGCTAAAAGTCAAGGTCTTGCAGCTCTAAGCGTATATTGAACCACCATTTAGGATTTTCTCCATTATTTTTCTGCCAATGTCCGAGGACTTTTGGAATGACGTTTTACATCAATAACGGGAATAGAAATTATGCGGGGTTGACATTTATTTTGACCTTGACTTAATTTTTAATGTCATAACTTAATTATAGACATTTTAACATTTTTCACCAAAACTTGACTGAGATTTATCTGATCAGAACAAAATTGCCCTCTCTCGATAGCTGAGAGCAAGTTGCATTTACGTTTCATTTACATCATACCCTTCTGGGTTAAAAGTCAAGGTCTTACACCCATAGGTGTACAAAACTACCATTTAGGTTTTTCTCCCTTTTTTTCGCCAATGTCCGAGCTGTATCTTGCAGTCAGCCGAGACTTTTGGAATTAAATTTTGCATCTATAATAGGATTAAAAAGTATGTGGGGCTGACATTTTCTTTGACCTTGGTCAAATTTTGAAGGTCATGTCCCAATAATAGACGTTTAAACATTTTTCACCATAACTCAACTTTGTCCAATCGGAATTGTTTTGTTTTGGACAAAGGAAAACCTTTGTCCAAAGGTTTGTCCAATCAGAACTAAATTCCCCTCTCTAGATAGCCCAGAGCAGGGGTTGGCAACCTATGGCTCGCATGCCATATCTGGCTCTTATACGATCCCAACGTGGCTCGCAGAGCCTCCAAGTTTATTGATGCAAAATGCACATATGAAGATCAAATAAACAGGCTGAACACTTAATTCAAAATATAACCATATTTGTTTCTAACACATATTTACAAATGTCCGGGGGTTGTAATCTTGTGGTATATATTCATTTAATTTAGATCCACCTTCCGTCCTATCTGCTCATCATCTTCTCGTTTTTGTTATTGTCCCAGGCCTGTCCTAGAGCCGTATCTCTGGCCTGTCCTGCACGAACAGGCCCGCGGCATGGAGACAGATCTTATTGTTCCTTGTATTGCTGAGTCTGTAGTTTAATTGAGTTTTGATTGGTTTAAGATATCTTTCAATCAGTCCATCTGTGTAAGGAATTGAATCGTATCATCTTAGTTTTTACTGAAACTTTTCTGGAATCCCAAATGTTTAATAAATAGTTGGACATTCCTTGAGCCTTGCTTGAACAGAAAACTACAATGGAAGTACAATATAAACATTGAATTTTTCCTCTTTCATAATTACACTTCCACAATGAAGTCGACTGTGTTAATTGTGCATTTATATTGTATGATTAGCTCTTTGTGCACCAACTGCTCAAGGTTATAATTTTGTTTGGCTCTTCTGTACAAAACGGTTGCCGACCCCTGGCCGAGAGCAAAGGCGCATTTCAGCTTAATTTACATCATATCCCTCCAGGTTATCAAATGGTCTGCAAAAATGCCCCCCCCCTTTTTTTGTCATTGCTTAATTTTGCCAATGCGGAATCTTAAAGACCGCTTGGCCTTCCAAGATGTTTTTGCATCATAATAGTGTACGTGCACTGAAGTTGTGCACCTGATATTTGTTTCGTGTCCTTGAC
The DNA here is from genome assembly GCF_056783735.1 of Eptatretus burgeri. Taxonomy (NCBI): domain Eukaryota; kingdom Metazoa; phylum Chordata; class Myxini; order Myxiniformes; family Myxinidae; genus Eptatretus; species Eptatretus burgeri. The sequence continues at coordinate 64,138,749 of NC_140973.1, forward strand.
CTACTTTTTTCGGATTGTGATCAAATTAACAGCAAAAAAAACTTTTTGATCACAACTTGAATAATTTTCGTCCGATTTTCATGATGTTGAGTTTTACGGATAGATTGTAGATGGGGACACATTTTCTTAATGTACACTCTGTCCCTAAATGTTGAAGGTCAAGGTTATATGGCGGTCCGAACAAAATATGGCCATCCTTGGATTGCGAGCCAAGGGTAAGTCGCGGGCGTCCGGGGGAGGCTTACCCTTGGTGATTGCTTTGTGGTCACAGATATGTTTTCTATTGCTTCGAGAAATATTACTGCACCGCACATAATGTTCTGTGCTCCTCTCGTGTCCTTATAAAGGGTTCCTGCTTTGGTAAAATACTAAGTTTCCGTTCAAACAGTTGCGTGAAGAAACCATTAGTTCTTCTCCTTCTTAACCAGAAATAGGTTTTTAAAACGGGCACATTTGCGATTAAATTAACGAATTATTGTTCCAAGTAAATTATCGATTTATGAGCTTTCCAACCAAGTAAATTAATTTACTTGGAAAAAAAATTTCATTCGTTTCATCACAAACGTACCCGTTTTAATAGCCTCATTTGAAGAAGAAAAATTGTTAGTGGCTTCGAAACGCAGCGATTCGATCAAAGCAGGAATCCTTGAGAAGGACGGAGGAGCACACACACGCACAACAACAACCACAGCCAATTGTAGTTAACCCAGAGCTGGCCATGCTGTGAGACGCATGCTTTCCACTAGTACAATTTACTTTCCCAACGGAACCATTTTTATTATTCTACGACAGAAGAAACCCTTTAGATTGAAGCTCGGCTCCTTTATATATAGATTATAGGATGAAAGGAATGTAAATAAATTTTGCACTATCAAGTAACTAATTCATTGCTATCATTTCCTGCGTTGGACATCATTGTATTGTAATGCGAGCAGTCCTTTGGTCAGCTGTAACTATATCAACACCTGAGATTGAGGCCATACACCCCCCATGCGATTGATTTACATACTGTTGGGGCGCTGGGGTCACGGGGGTACGAAGAGGGAGGATATATTCCTGGTTGCTCCCCGGACTCACCAGGAATCGCAGGCTGTTGCACACGAATAAGTTAGTGTCGTGGTGGGTCGCTAATTGACTGCGAACAGCAATAATTTGACCATGTGGCCCAGTGTCCTCCGCCTGACCACCGTTTAATTAGGAACACGTAGTCGCCTTATCGGGGAATCGCATGCTCGACGCGTACTTGTGTTACTTACCGTATCAGGTGCAGCCGAGTGGAGCTGCCAAGTACACAACGGCGAATAAGCAGATTTTGGGGGATAACTTCCCGGCTATGTTAAGGTGTGGACCATTCTGGACCAATGGAGGAAAAGACAAAAACGAGCTGGGTACATTTATAACAAAGCGAGGAAAATTATGTGGCACAGTAATGGATTTATTCACAAATGTACCGCAGGGCAAAGTAAGGAATTTGTGGGTGCAACAAAATAAATGCAATATTCACAAAAGACACAGTGCAGAGTTGCACCGATAAAATTTAGACAGTCTTAAGTTACACTATACATGATGGGTATCAACACAAGAAATATATATATATATATATATATATATATATATATATATATATATATATATATATATATATATATATATATATATATGGGGGTTGACTCAGCCTGTCATCCTTCCGAGGTCGGCGAAATGAGTACCAGTATACTGGGCCGGTGTATACCCCGATTTAAAATAGGTGTACCATATCCCTGTGTCGTAAGAGGCGACCAGGGTTGCGTCAGGAAGGGCATCCGGCGTAAAACATGTGCCAAATCACTACACGGATCATACGGATGATCCGCTGTGGCGACCCCGAACGGGAGCAGCCGAAAGAAGAAGAAGAAGATATATATATATATATATATATGTATATATATATATATATATATATATATATATATATATATATATATATATATATATATATATATATATATATATATATATATATATATATATATATATATATTATTACGAATTCTGGCCCGCCTGGCGTGCGATCGGCCGCGTAACTCGAATCGCGACCGCGTCGCCCACCGGATGGACAATTCAGTCGTGACCCTCCTGGGTCTACCGCCAGAAACCAGTCACGGGTGGGAGTTTAACCCCCCCACCACCCAGTCCGCAGTCTACCCGCGTGAAATAGGGTGAATCGCCGAATGTGGATATACCTAAGTACCCACGCGGGTAATCTGCCGAGGGATGGGACCAAGCCACAGGCCGACTCCGGACATGAACTGCTTAAGCGGTTCGTTCCGTATTACAGGGATAACCGAGCGGAGTTATCGTCGGCCTTGACGGTTCCGATTAATTACCGGGTGTTTTAAAACCCACTATTAATCCCTTACGTGATGCAAAATGGAGATTCAACAAAGGAAAGGACGCAGTGAGACGGGGAACAATTGGACAAGCACACTTTATCTCTCACACACACACACACACACACACACACACACACACACACACACACACACACACACACACACACACACACACACACACACACACACACACAAGCACATATTCACAGCCATACAGTGATGCACATATAAAAGCAAGGACACAATGTAGAGCTACAACCGAATATAATTATTACAACACTTAAACAGTTCTACTTTTCAAGACTGGCGCCACACACACATTTACACAACACCCAAAAGAAATGGAAGTCGCGACTTCCCTGAGCGCATCGAGTCCTTGGCGACCGAACTCTGAGTCCCTCCGGCGTGGTCCGCGAGCTCGTGCCGCGCGTCGCTCGTGTGGTCCGCTCGACAGCTCGGACAAACGAACAGAACCTCCGACCAGGGATGATCACCACAACTCTCCACAATTCCCCTTCAGGGACAAGGGAACAGGAAAGGGAACGACGTTCTCGTCGACATTCACGTCCATGCCTTTTGTCAATCGTTTGAACGAACCAAGAGCCTCCTCGCACGCGAGCCTCTCCACACCCACGCCTTTTGTAGGGGCCAGCTCTGCCCCATTGCCCCGCCCCATTTCTGTCTCCACCTCCCTTCAAGGCGTTTCCAGAAAGCTCTCGAAGGGGGGCGTGCCCCCACTCCGACCGCCTCACGCCGCGCCTCCACCAATCCGACCGCCTCCACCAATCGGGAGCGAGCTGCCGCACCCCTCCCCTTCACACCAAGCGTGGTGGGGGGGGATTCAGGCGGAAGCATCAGGCGGGGAAATTAGGCGGGAAAACCCCACAGGCGTTGTGGGTTTTTGTTCTTGCACGCGCCCGCACGGTGCTCGTTGAATGGCGAGTGGCGAAGATGTGGTGGCGTAGTTGTGGCAGGTGGCGTCGTGTAGTGAATGGCGTGATTGTGAGATGTTGGTTGTGGTGATGTTCGTTGTTGTTCTTGCACCAAATTAACAGTAGCCAAAGAAAAACGGCTAACTGAAGCGTCGCAGCCCGAATGGATCACATATATGCCCTCGATACAACGGGTTTGGGCTAACTACACATGAACTTACCGATACATCTCACCTGAGGACCCTTTATGGTGTAATGCGAATTTCCACAACCGTAACACTACCCCCTCCCCTTTTTACAGACTCGTCCCGAGTCGTCAAATTTTCGTGTGCCATCATGTGTAGTTCTCCCCTCGTACGTTTTACCTTCGGATCGCTGAGTGCGACATTCAGTGTACAGTCAACCCCCGGTTCATCGCGGGTTTGCCCTTGGAACGTAACTAATTTTTTTATGCGGATTCCCCCGGTACATCGCGTGATTATATATAAAATCTAAATTATTTCAGCAATAAATTATAACGCGTGGTGCTCGACCAGTCACACAACGCACGAGACAATGTTTCGCTTGTGAACTTCGAATATTTTCGACGTTTTTTTTCTCCAAGCCCCACGATGTCGCCCAAACGCCCTGCACCTTCTTAGGCTTCTGGCAAGGAACCGAAGCACCAGAGGAAGGTCCTGGGACGCTCTAGGAGAAGGTTAAGGTAAAGGTGCTCGATATATGCTTCGGGAAGGAAAAAGGTTTGCCGCCGTTGGACGAGCACTGCTGATACCCAGCACCTCAAAACCGACCAGACCAGACTAGTCGATCTCCGGCACCTCAAACCCAAACCGACCAGACCAGACGAATCGATTTTTTGGGGAGGCGTCCATTGATCGTGGATTTTCACTTAGCGCGGGGAGGTTTGGAACGTAACCCCCGTGAGAAACGGGGGATTACTGTATTCGTGTCCCCAAAATAAATAACCTGAGAGCTGAGTAATGAACTAACAAACACACTCATCCGGACGACTTAAATAAAATTGCCGGCTCTAACACATACATGCCGGGGCGCACTCATATTTACAGTACATCTTAACCTTATAAATTTACACTAACCATGGCCCAGGATCAATGGACTCTGCAAAGAGAAAAGCAGTTATCAGGGAGCCAGGCTGCTCGCATGCAGTCTCTGACTCAGGCAATGCTGGTGACAAGGAACGTGGCCGGCTGCTCACACGCAGTCCAAGGCCTCCCCCTTTTGAAATGAACGCAGTGAACCACAACGGTGCATGGGCTGCACAAACGCAGTCTCCGTGCCAGCTCAAGTGGCACACGCAATGAACACAACGGATGGATGGATGGATGGATAGACGCAAACATGGTGCATGGGCCGCCACTGCAGGCCCGTGTTGTAGCTGCCAACAGGGCAGTCCTCGCAAACTGCGCGATGATCCTGGCGCACATGGCAATGAACAAGGGGGGGGGGGAATGCAAAACAGAACGGGTCAAAAGATGACGAGGGCAGAAGGCATGGATTGCAAAGGTAAAGGCAGGCAGGCAAGGCATGACAAGGCCGCTGTAGCAAACACAGTGGCAGACGATCCGGCCGGCACAGGCCTTGCAGTAAAACGGTCGACCGGCACAGGCCTTGCAGTAAACAGCCAGCCGATGAAGTGGGCCGGCACAGGCCTTGAAGTAACACAGCCCCTTAATTGTCCATACTCACCCCCTTAATTTGTACAAACCCAATTTAGCCCCAACTTATTTTTTGTTGTTTTTATTTTTACTTCCCCACTAGAAATCGTCCCCAACCCCCCTTTGCTGTCCTTGTTCGGCTAACCTATCCTGTCACCAAGCCTACTCCCAACCCCTGCGTTCCCTTCCCGGAGGGGAATGAGGGAGGGCTAGCGTCCTGCGTCGAGACCCAACGCCAGCCTCAGGATGGCCTCCCCAGACTTCAGCGATCGTAACCCAAAGTGGGTCCAGCGGCCCACTACGAGAGCGAAGGGATGAATGGTGCGGAGGGGTACACTTCCTATCTACTCTATCCATTTAACTTTTGAACTACCCTGGGGCTTTCAACAAGCGCCTCTCGCTTAAACTATTGGTTCTATCAACCCAGATTCCCGTCGCCTGTGTTGGTGTCCTTGCAAATTTCGGGCCTCGCCCCCCAATTTTCCTTCCGTGCCCTCACACGGTCTCATGGCTGGGACGCGTGGCTCCCTTGGCAGGCACTACACTCTGCCGATTCTCCTACGATGGCACCCCCGGGCACTACACTGCCTCTGAGCCTACCAGCTCCCTAAACACCGGGGAGTGCCCTCCATGGCGACTCCCCTGAAACGCTCATGTGGCAGGCTGGCTTCCCGGGCCCCTTTCCGAGGGTCACCCGTGCCCACGACACTGCCCACGTGGCTAATGGCGCCCCGGGCCCCGCATCATGCGGGCGCACCCGTGCCCACTACGCTATCCCGGCCCCCCATGGGCCCTTGGCCTACCACGGCCGACTAGCCCGTTGCCCGGGGTAACCACTCGGCGATACTCACCTTTCGAAGCCACGCTCCCAGCCCGTCAACAGGGCTCCTGCACCCCTCCAAATAGGTATCGAGCCTACACTCCCACCAACAGCAAAACGACCTCCATTTTGTCAATTTAACTAACCCAGCTAACTCACTCTGCACTGACCCCGGGGTCCCTTGGGCGGGAATCACTCCTCCCCCCAATCACTCATCGCACCATGCATTCCACAATCGCTCCATACCCTCAGACCCGCTGGCCTTACTCACTCATCAAGTTTCCTTTCCGCACTTCAACTCGCACTCCATCGCTGATCTCTGCCATCCTGCTCACTAAATTCGCATAACTACCTCGTGCTCCCACGTCGTCCCTTAAACGACAGCATGTTCCTTTTAACACTATGTAGCTAAGCTACGTCCCCACTACACATCCACAGTCTGCCTCTGTCCTCAAATCCTCAAAAATCCATTTTCCCATCCTAAATCTCACCTAAAATCCCTCTACCCAATCCATTCCATGGGCTCCATGAGGACTTACCCCTGCCGCATAAAGTCGGTCTAGCTATGCTAACCCTTCCCCCTAACTAGTTGTTTCCTGTGCCCGGGCAAGGGGGTCTTCCACCCTTTGCCTGGGAATCCTGTTCATCCGAAGCGAGGCTTGCTTTTTTTTTTTAATTGTGCAGCACCAGCGTGGCAACTTGCAAACCTGCGCACCAGCGTGGCAATTCACAGCCGCGCACCTGTAGCGTGACATCATGGCAGCTGTTCGCGTCCCTCGTCCCTCTTGGACGGCACCATCCGGCAGGGATTCACCCTCCTGCCGGATTCCAACCATACACGCAGCCATGACGTCACCTGGCGCATCAAAAAAACAAGCCCCGCGTTTCGAGGGGTTCCCCACGCGAACACATGTGCTCTGCCCGTTGGAGCTTAACACAAGCTCGCGTGGAGAACCCGTCCGGTCCAAATCCGTTGTCCTGCCTAACCTTTGTCCGTCCGCGGGATTGGCAACATCCACCGCTGGCGTTTCCGGACCAGGTTTCACTCCCGCAAGCACGCACGTGGCGACCTCGTGCGCTGCACGGCCCGGACCTTGCGCTTGCCGCCATGCAAACCCGGCGCGGTCCCCAAAACAGCTACGGCCGCGACTCGTTCCTCTGTCACCGTCGTCGTCGCCATTCAACCCACGCACACCTGCGTATTACGACGCTCACACACCACTCCATTACATTCACGCTCGGAGACGCGGCTGCGTGCTCCCGCATGCCGACCGTCATCTCCCTTACATAACGCTCTCTCACACACACGCTCTTTCTTGCACTCTGCCTTTCACTCGCACACGCGATGACATTCACACACTGTGCGTCATCCACACACGGCGTGCTGGGAAGCACGCACACTCGCAACCACACCACTCACACACGGGGGCGCACTCACACCTTTCACCACACACACCGGAACAACCACACTGGGGATTCGTGTCCCCACAAGGGTTCCCGGGGCCTCTATACCCCCAAGCTGCACGTGCACCTCTCCACAGCACTCGCCCCCTCGACTCCGCCCGGCACGACCGAACCCACCTGGTCGTGACTCGCTTCAAGGGAGAACAGCGTCTCCCTCCGTTCCCGAAGGAGGCCATTCAGCTGCTTGCACCGGGCCTCCAAACAGTCCGCCAGCTCGCCCCCATTAAGCCTCGCTAACTCTGTGTGTGTGTTCTGTCCCTTTAATCCCGTCTTTATCATGCAGTCTCTCCTCTATTTTTTTTCTGTATCCCGCGTCTCTATACATTTTCTCTCCTTGTTCCTTATTTCTGTCCATCTGAGTCGTTCTTCCTCTCTGAGCCCCATGAGCTGTTCGTTCTCCCTCCGAAGCTTTTCAATCTCCGCTGACTCCAATCTTGCTCTCCGTTTTAGTTATTCAATTTCAAACTCACATTGTTCTTGTTTTCTACCCCACAGTTTCTCCTGGTCTTCATTTTCCAATCTCATCGTTTCTTTCAATTGGCTCATTTCCTTCCTGTGTTTCATTCGCTGTTCTCTCACTACTCTTCCTTGTTTCCTCTCCTGTCCTTCCTTCTCCAGTTTCGTGGTTTTCTTAATTTGGTTAATTTCCCCTTTGTGTTTCATTCGCTGTTCTTTGTCTATCTACTCACACTCCAGCCTCGCCTTTTCTTTCAATTGGTCAATCTCAAATTCATGTTCTTTTTGTTTTCTATCCCATTGTTCCTCTCATTCTTCCTTCTCCAATATCGTTGTCTCCCTCAGTTGTCTGATTTCTTCTTCCCACTTCATTCGTTCTTTTTTGTGTCTTTTATTCCACTGTCTTTCTTGTTCCTCATTCTGCATCTCGTTATTTCCTTCAATTGGCCGATTTGTACAGTGTGGTTCCTTAACGTTTCATTCTCTGCTGTTGTTCTTTCTTCTCTCAACATCTTCAGTTCGTTTTGTAATTCCCTCCCTCTGTTTTGGTGTTTCTGTCACTCAGAAGCTTTCTTTTCTAATTATTTTCTCATCTCCGCACACTCCGACCTTGCTTTGGCTTCTAACTGTTCTTCCTGCTTGCCCTTGTGGTGTTCTACCCGTCTTCCCAGTTCCTCTGTCTCCGTTTTTACCTCCAGTCCCAGCTTATCAACTCTCTTCGTCATATCTTGACGTCTTTTCTCGCACTCCACCGTTACGACCTTCAATCCCTCCTTTGTCTCCTCCTGGCTTTCTTTTAATTTTCTATTGCCTTCGTTACCACTTGTCTCGCCCAACGCGTCTCCCGAATTATTTTGCCCTCACCCGCCTCCATTGCGGGCCTGACAGCCGTTGCACTCCCCCTCAGCTCGTTCGCCCCAGCACGTGGCGCCGCCATTATGCCCGCCTGCAGGCATCGCCCCACGCGCTGCATCTCACCCCGCATCTCTTTCATTTCTTCTTTCATTCCGTTTGTTATTTCATTTGTGTTTGTATCCATCTTTCCGTTCATGCCTTTTATTTCGTATTTCATTTGTTGCGCATTCGTTTTCATTTCGTTTCCCATTTGCTGCATGGTCGCGTGTACTCCCGCCAGCATGGCGCAAAGCTGGGCCATGTCGGGTAAACTCGGCTGAGCCGATTCGGCAGGGATCGGGGGGTTTTGGCGGAGAGGGGGAGGGGAGGTGTCATACACCGCGGCCGCCGCCGCGCCCATTTCAGGCTCTGGGTTCAGTTGCGGGGGAAATTGTTCCTGCATCACAATGGGAATGTCCTGCACGGGGATTTCATCCTGGACCATGGATTCTACACATTCTAAATCCGTATCTACCCCCGGCTCCCGCCCGCCTTGAGACTCCATCTTATTTCACGTATGCGATTAATTTAGCTTTGCTCGTAATGTGGGGGGAACGGGGGGGGGTCGCCTCGCACACCCCTGGTCCGATCCCCGTGAATTTTGCCTGGAGACGGGAGAGTGTTTCCCACTCGCTGACACCAGTGTTGTGAATTCTGGCCCGCCCGGCGTGCGATCGGCCGCGCAACTCGAATCGCGACCGCGTCGCCCACCGGACGGACAATTCAGTCGTGACCCTCCTGGGACTACCGCCAGAAACCAGTCACGGGTGGGGGTTTAACCCCACCACCACCCAGTCCGCAGTCTACCCGCGCGAAATAGGGTGAATTGCCGAATGTCGATATACCTAAGTACCTGCGCGGGTAATCTGCCGAGGGATGGCACCACGCCACAGGCCGACTCCGGACACGAACCGCTTAAGCGGTTCGTTCCGTATTACAGGGATAACCGAGCGGAGTGATTGTCGGCCTTGACGGTTCCGATTAATTACCGGTTGTTTTAAAACCCACTATTAATCCCTTACGTGATGCAAGATGGAGATTCAACAAAGGAAAGGACGCAGCGAGACGGGGAACAATTGGACAAGCACACTTTATTACACACACACAGATAAGCACGTATTCACAGCCATACAGTGATGCACATATAAAAGCAAGGACATAATGCAGAGCTACAACCGAATATAATTATTACAACACTTAAACAGTTCTACTTTTCAAGACTGGTGCCACAAACACACATTTACACAAAACCCAAAAGAAATGGAAGTCGCGACTTCCCTGAGCGCGTCGAGTCCTTGGCGACCGTAACTCCGAGTCCCTCCGGCGTGGTCCGCGAGCTCATGCCACGCGTCGCTGGTGTGGTCTGCTCGACAGCTCGGACGAAAGAACAGAACCTCCGACCAGGGACGATCACCACAACTCTCCACAATTCCCCTTCAGGGACAAGGGAACAGGAAAGGGAACGACGTTCTCGTCGACCTTCATGTCCACGCCTTTTGTAAATCGCTTGAACGAACCAAGAGCCTCCTCGCACGCGAGCCTCTCCACGCCCACGCCTTTTGTAGGGGCCGGCTCTGCCCCGTTGCCCCGCCCCATTTCTGTCTCCACCTCCCTTCGAGGAATTTCCAGAAAGCTCTCGAAGGGGGGCGTGCCCCCACTCCGACCACCTCACGCCGTGCATCCACCAATCGGGAGCAAGCTGCTGCACCCTCCCCTTCACACCAAGCGTGGTGGGTGGGGGGGATTCAGGCGGGGAAATTAGGCGGGAAACCCCACAGACGTTGTTGGTTTTTGTTCTTGCACGCGCCCGTACAGTGCTCGTTGAATGGCGAGTGGCGAAGATGTGGTCGCGTAGTTGTGGAAGGTGGCGTCGTGTAGTGAATGGCGTGATCGTGAGATGTTGGTTGTGGTGATGTTCGTTGTTGTTCTTGCACCAAATTAACAATAGCCAAAGAAAAACGGCTGACTGAAGTGTCACAACCCGAATGGATCACATATATTCCCTCTTTTCAACGGGTTTGGGCTAACTACACATGAACTTTCCGATATATCTTTCCTGAGGACCATTTATGGTGTAATGCGAATTGCCACAACCGTAACTATGTATGTATATATATATATATATATATATATATATATATATATATATATATATATATATATATATAATATATATATATATAATATATATACAGTAATCCCCCGCTATATCGCGGTTCACCGATCACGCCCCCGCTTCATCGCGGGTTTTCCCTTGGAACCTAACTCATTTTTTCTGCGGATTCCCCATGGTATATCACGGTAATAATATATAAAATCGAAATTATTTAAGCAATAAATTATAATGCCTGGCGCTCGACCAGTCACACAACGCACGAGACAAAGTTTCGCTTGTGAACTTCGAGTATTTTCTACGTTTTTCCCCCAAGCCCTACGATGCCGCCGAAATGCCCTGCACCTTCTAAGGCTTCTGGCAAGGAACCGAAGCGCCAGAGGAAGGTCCTGACACTCCAGGAGAAGGTGCTCGATATGCTTCGGGAAGGAAAAAGGTTTGCCGCAGTTGGACGCCATGACGGTTTGAATGAATCGACCATACGCTTCATCAAGAAGGACCAAGCCAACATCAGGAGCCTATCAAACCCAATCGTGTTTATACACCGCACAGCGTTTAATATTCACTCGATATAAATCAAACCCAATCGTGTTTATACACCACCCAGCGTTGAATAATCACTCGATATAAATCAAACCCAATCATGTTAATACACCGCACAGGGTTTTAGATTCGCAATATAGAAATCAATCCCAATAGTGTTTATACACCACGTTTATAAAAAAGGCATTTTTGGGGGAGGCGTCCATTCATCGCGGATTTTCACTTCTCGCGGGGGGGGGGGGGGTTTGGAACGTAACCCCCGCGATAAACAGGGGATGACTATATATACATATTTATATATATATATATATATATATATATATATATATATATATATATATATATATATATATATATATATATATATATATATGACCGTTTTTACAGCCATTTTCCCTGCTGTGCAGGGGTTTGGCTTTTTTCTTGAGGAAATGTTTTTTATGGCCGGATGCCCTTCCTGACGCCAACCCTGGTCACCTCTTACGACACACAGGGATATGGTATACCTATTCTAACCGGGACCAGTACACTGGCACTCATTTCGCCGACCTCGGAAGGATGACAGGCTGAGTCAACCCCCTGGTGTTAAGTCAGTGGCCCAACGGGGTTTGAACTCAGGACCTTTTGGATCCCAAGCCGCTGCCCTAACCACTGCGCCAACACCAGACTCATATATATATATATATATATATATATATATATATATATATATATATATATATATATATATATATATATATATATATATATATATGTATATATATATATGTATATGTAAATATATATATATATATATATATATATATGTATACATATATATGTATGTATATATATATACGTATACATATATACATATATATACATATATATATATATATATATATATACATATATATATATATATATATATATATATATATATATATATATATATATATATATATATATATATATATATATATACATATATATATACATATATATATATATATATATATATATATATATATATATATATATATATATATATATATACATATATATATATACATACATACATACATACATACATACATACATACATACATACATACATACATACATATTTATATATACATATTTATATATATATATATATATATATATATATATATATATATATTATTGTTACGGCTGTGGAAATTCGCAGAACACCATATAGGTCCTAAGTTAGTTATGCCGATAAGTCCGTGTTCAGTTAGATTTCCCCACCGTTGTTTAATGGGATTTATTCGTGTCGACAGGGCTGTGATCTTTGACTTAGCCTTTATTCTTTGCTATCGTTATTTTGGACCAACCGCTTCACACCAACCACCACCACCACCAACATCGCTCTCAACAACCGCTTCACACCAACCACCACCACCACCACCATCGCTCTCAACAACTGCTTCCCACAACCCTCATAACCACACCACCGCCTTTCCACCTTAGCACACGGTTGCCAGAGGCCTGGCCTTTGTTGAGGGAGAGCAGGCGGCTCCCGTTCCCCCCTCCCCCGGAGGAATGGCATCTCCACGGTGAATTCCACCCTGCTGTGGAAGAAGACAAATGCAGCGGCGAGGGAGCGTCCCCGATTTGGCGGGAAAACGCTTCCTCCGAGAAGGTTCCCGCATGTTCTGGAAGTTTCCCGCATGTTCTGGAAGGAGGGCGGGGCGAGAGCGGAGGGCGGAGCGGGGGTAATAAAAAGGACGTACAGAGCATTTGTTCTCTCTCTCTCGGGCGTTGCTGGATCTCTGTCTCTGTCGTCGCTGTGCTGTGTCACGTGATTGGGTTTTCGTATATCATGCCTCACCCGCTAGAGGTGGCAGGAATGTGCTTCGGGTCGCGCAATAAAGCGGAGTTGATGCTGGCACGCTTGCTTCTCGTGTTCCACTGCACCTTGTACACTCTAGTTGGCTGACGAGGATGGTTGAAAACGGACTTGTGCGCGTTTTCGTCGGAGACGACATCGGATTGTTTTCAGAACAATTGGAATGCTATTTCCACGCGAATGATGTGGTCGACGAGAGCAAACAGAAGTCGATCTTGCTCGCTTCGCTTTCGGCGGAGCATTATCGACTACTGCGTGATTTGGTGGCGCCGAACAAGCCCCGGGATGACGGGCTGTCGTTTCGGGACATTGTGCAGAAGATGAAAGCACACATGGCGCCGGAGAAGTCATTACAGCTCGCTCGATACCAGTTCGATCGCCTCTCGAAAGGGGCAGAGGAACGCGTCGCTGATTTCGTGGCGCGGATTAAGCATTCTTCCGTGGCCTGAAAGTTCATGGCAGAGGAGCGTCCAGCTCGGCTCAGAGATCGTTTTATTGCTGGTTTACAAGATGCGAAGATGGTTTCAGCGGTTTTACGGCTGAACGGTGAAGCCATTACATTCGACTCGGCTGTCAGCGCATCTACAGCGGTCGAGCAGACTCGCGGGGATGTTCGAGCCATCACCGGCCACGCGGGGTCGCGAGCACCCCGGGACGCACGCACGACCTTTGATGCGGGTCGGACGTCGCCGCGCGGCCGCACGTGCGGCGAGGTGGTCCCGCGGACGTGTTTGGGATGCGGAGGTCGACACCTGTGCCGTGCGTGCCCGTATAAAGGCACCGCGTTTCAATTGTCACAAGGTGGGTCATCTGACGCGTGTGTGCCGTGGGGCGCCGGCCACCGTTACGGTCATGGACGGCGATGTGCGAGGCGACCCGGGGCGGAACCGGCGGCCGTTGATGGGCCTGTTTTCAATTGGCCCGGCGGCGGCGCGCCCGATGACGGTGGAAGTCGAAGTGAACAAAACGCCGATCACGTTCCAGGTCGATACGGGAGCGGCTGTGTCGATCATCGGCGAACAGACCGCGCGTAGACTCAACGGCCTGAAGATTATCAGGTCCAACCTCATGCTGTTCACGTACACCCGCGAGAAGATAACGCCAGTCGGGATGGCAGACGTGTCTGTGCGGTAACAAGGCCAGGTCGCCACGCTTCGGGTGTACGTCGTGCGGGGGAGGGGACAGTCTCTCCTCGGCCGAGATTGGCTGGCCCGCATCAGGCTAGACTGCGCCGCAGTTCACCTTGTGCAACCCGTGCCGAGCCGATGGGAGGATCAGTTGGAGAAGATTCTTCAAAGACATCAAGGGTTGTTTGGCGACGTCCTTGGGAAACTCAAGGGCATGGAGGCAAAACTCTTCCTGAAGGAGGGGGTGGTTCCTCGTTTTTGTAAACCACGTCCGGTGCCGTATGCCCTGCGGGACAAGGTCAAGGGTGAACTGGATAGGCTGGAGGCCTGTGGAGTGATCGAACGGGTGTCGTGCTCAGATTGGGCCACCCCGGTTGTCACGGTGCTGAAACGGAATGGAGACGTCCGATTGTGCGGGGACTTCAAATCCACGGTTAACCCGGGGCTCAGCGTGGAGCAATATCCACTGCTGTCAATCGATGAAATATATGCACGATTGGCGGGGAGTCAATACTTCACGAAGCTGGACCTGCGTTGGCCTGCCCGCTCAGACCTACCTGGACGATGTGCTCATTGCGGGGAAAACGGCGGACGACCATCTTGCGAACATTGCCCAAGTGCTGACAAAGCTAGAAGCGTGCGGCCTGCGCTTGAACAGGGACAAGTGCGCGTTCTTCAAGCAGCGCTTGGAATACCTCGGGCACATCATCACGCCAGAGTGGCTGTTGAAAGGTCCTCGGAAGGTGGAAGCGATTCAACACATGCCACCGCCTCGCGACAAGACGCAGCTGCGCTCGTTCATTGGTATGGCCCAGTATTACTAAAGGTTCGTGCGAGGGCTCAGCTCACAACTTGCGCCGTTAACACGGTTGCTCAGGAAGGACGAGCGCTGGGCTTGGGGGCCTGCACACCAGGCGTCGTTCGACCGCCTCAAGCGG
>NC_140973.1:64158935-64223935 GCF_056783735.1 Eptatretus burgeri
CGGGGCCAATTCGCCCCTCGCTCACCGATTGGACGGCAAAAAGTGGGCGTGTGTCGTTTTTGATCCGTTTTTGAAGCAGAAAATCCGTGATTTTGTACACGCTGTTCGACGCGCGTTCTGCATGAGTCCAACACCGGTACCCATGAGTGGCGCGAGATGACGGTGATGCGATGGTGGCGAGTTGTGACGGTTGTGAGGTGTGCGTGAAGGTCGTGGCGGTTGTGGTGAAGCGGTGGTTGTGGTCGGTGGTTGATGTTGTGGTTGTGATCATGGCGGTTGGTCCAAAATAAAGATAGTAAAAGAAAAACGGCTATCCTGAAGAGTCGCAGCACGTATAAATGACATGTATTCCCACTAGACAACGGGTTTGGGCCTAACTACACATGCACTTACCGAGATACCTCACCTAAGGGACCTGAATGGTGGTTTGCGAATCTGGTAACCACAACAATATATATATATACACACACATATATATATACACACACATATATATATACACACACATATATATATATATATATATATATATATATATATATATATATATATATATATATATATATATATATATATATATATATATATATACACACACACACACAGAAAATTAGGGATATATCCCAGAAAGATGAGAGGCAGTTGAGGACTCTTGACCTTGTGGTACCTGGCGCGGTCGGCGGACCAGCACAGCCAACCCATTCGCTTTGGAAGGGGGAGGAGGGATGAAAACTGAAGGTGTCTATGGTGTGGGAGTGAGAGGTGCAAGTGTGCTGTAGTGCAGCATGTCGTGCGGCTTCGTGAAAGAGGAACGTGCGAGTCGGTAAGGTCGCTCTGAAAACGGTTGTTCGGGACCTGCCCTCGCCGATTGCTCTTGTGCGTCCACAGTGGACGGGAGATAGATGGGAGAGAAGATTCATGAGAGAAAGACCTTAACGGAGTTGTGTAAGAGTCTGTGAATGTAAATGTTGGCTGCTAGATGCAGCCGAACATTGAGCGTCGATGACCCCGGGAGGGATCCTGGGGCCCGTTCTGGCAATCGCTTGCTGCTCTGCCCTCTCCTCTCAGACGCTGGAGAGCTCTAGTATGACCGCCTCAAGAAGTGGAGAAGTGAAGCCTGCCACAGTCCCCCGATATCTCCTTGATTATAAGCCAAATTGCTTCTTTTATGGGCCCTGAGCTCGAGGAGGAGCCAAGAGTCAGATCAAACGATGTTGTAGGCGTTTCCGAGCCTCCCCATTGGCGTGTAGCAGTCGCCCCGCGCTGTAGCCACGCTCCGGAAGGCTTCAGAATCGAAAATGGCTTAATTTGCTCTTGAACCTTGCCACGCATCGGAACTCCATAATTAACATGTGATGAGAGTCTTCGGCCCCGAACGTGTGCTGGACTCCATTCTTATCGTGGTTATTTGGGGAAACCCCAGCGCTATCGGTAAGTCTTCGAATGAATCCCAGCGCATGCTTGCGCTTTTGAGTTTCATGTGAAAACACCCCGATTTTCATTACTCTCATTCCTTCAGCATCTTCTGAGACTGTGGTGAGCGTGCAAGTGGTGGATGGCAGTTGCGGTGGTTATAGAGAGGTGAGAGGAATGCTGTGGTGTTTGTGGTGAAGAGATTGGGAGAGGTGGTTGGCGATGTGGAATTGTGGCGAAGAGGTTGGAGATGTTCGTAGTTGTAGCGTTTCTGGTGAAGAAATGGACATCGATGGTTGTGGGGATTTTTCGAAGACGTGTGGAGTGGTTTTGGTAAGCGCTGCAGCGTTGTTCTGAGCATAATAAGGGTCTGAGGTGAGGGGGCAGTTGGATTTTGGCACACAGTTTGAACGGGAAATTGCGCGTTTAGCAAATGAACCTTGTCGTGCTTCCTCCCATTCTTGGCATTGTTATCTTCTTGTGTAAGAGGTAAACTAAAGGGGGGGCATTTCATGTCAAGTGTACACACCCTCCCGACACTAATACCTCATTTTCTCCCCATATGTTGGTCATTTATTCACTTGGGTGAAAACACTCAAAATACCAACTTTTAGACCTGTGGGCCCATTGGGGCCCATTTTAGGGGCCCCCCAAATTTGGGCGCCCCCGGCTGCCCCACAATCTTCCAGAGGCCATATCACAGGTTGTCGTAGTCCGATTTGGCTGATCTTGGTATCAAAATGCTCGTAAAAGCGAGATCTTTCGAATCGCGTAAAGTAAAACCACTCCGAAACAGTAATTAAAAAAGTTATAGTTTGGGGCGCCCTTTGACCTTGAGTCCCCAGCCAAAGCGATGGTCCCGATTTTTTTTGTTTTGTGTGAGAATACCCCTTCATATACTCCAACACCTCAGCATAAATTAAAATGGGATCTCAATGGGTTCACGCATGGCAAAGATTTATGTTGGGGGACTTGGGAGCTGGACACACAATACATAGCACAATATTTGAACACAAGATTTCCAATACACTATTCTCTCTTATAATACCAAGCTTGCACACTAAAAACTCAGCTCGCCGTCACACGATCCCTATGAAATTGCTGTGGCACTTAGCGGACATGCCGACAATGTTTGGGAAGTCTTGGCATTCCATTGTACCACTTGCATTTTGCACAATGCGTATTTTTGTCATTCCCCGTGTACGGTCTATCCTCTGCTACCAGCTATGTTGTACCGCTATCCCGTGCATGTGCACGGGTATCGCTAGTATCAGTATATTGTACATAAATTTTCCACATGCACATGCAGGAACTGGAAGCGATACGAGTATGAGTAAGAGTTTTTCCTAGCATATTATAGTCAAGATTTTTGCCAACCAATGATTTATTTGACAGTATGTATTCTGGCATATTGTGTCCAGCACCCGAGTCCCCCAACATAAATCTTTGCCAAGCGTGAACCCATTGAGATCCCATTTTCATTTATGCTGAGTTGTTGGAGTATATGAAGGGGTATTCTCACACGAAAAAATCGGGACCATCGGTTTGGCTGGGCAGCGGGGGCCCAAGGTCAAAGGGCGCCCCAAACTATAACTTTTTGAATTC
The DNA here is from genome assembly GCF_056783735.1 of Eptatretus burgeri. NCBI lineage: Eukaryota > Metazoa > Chordata > Myxini > Myxiniformes > Myxinidae > Eptatretus > Eptatretus burgeri. Next base: position 64,161,954 of record NC_140973.1, read on the forward strand.
CTGTTTCGGAGTGATTTTACTTTATGCGATTCGAAATATCTCGCTTTTACGAGCATTTTGATACCAAGATCAGCCAAATCGGACTACGACAACCTGTGATATGGCCTCTGGAAGATTGTGGGGCAGCCAGGGGCACCCAAATTTGGGGGGCCCCTAAAATGGGGCCCGATGGGCCCACAGGTCTAAAAGGTGGTATTTTGAGTGTTTTCACCCAAGTGAATAAATGACCAACATATGGGGAGAAAATGAGGTATTAGTGTCAGGAGGGTGTGTACACTTGACATGGAATGCCCCAGGGGTGAAATAAAAGAAAGAGATGATTGAAGACCGAAGTAAAAGCCCTACGCAACACATCTTTCTCATTTCCCCACGAGACGTATGGAAAGGACTAACCCTAACAAATACTAATTAAATAACTCTTAGGATCGCTATATGTTGTGTGCCATTGCTTCGGAAGAGTGCCGGTTTTACAAAACTCTTGATCCTAGCTCATCCTCGAGTCTTGATCATCTTTGAACCCTGAGCTCCTTGGACTTTCTGCTCTCCCACCTGGACTCCCTGGAGAAAATCGGGCCGTTAGGTATATGGAGGTTTGAATAGCCGCCGGTAAAATGGCTGCTCGGGTTCAAAGGGTTAAAAAAAAAACTTTACAAACTCAACCGAGTTCCGAGGCGGCGGTAAGTTTTTTTTTATTTTTATTTTTATTTTTATTATTTTTTTTTTTTTTTGCCAAAATTACTGAGCCGGATCCAAACCGAGTTTTTGCTACTGAGTCTTAGTACTAGCCGAATTGGTTCTTTTGCACAACTACAATACTGGATTATCTAATGAACATCTCGTATAGAAATAAAGAACTTGCATTTGTTAAAACAAGTTGAATAACAGATTTTGTAATTTCCTCTAGATGTGAAAAATGGAACCCTAAGAGATTATCAGGTTCGTGGACTCAATTGGCTTATTTCGCTGTACGAGAATGGCATCAATGGCATCCTGGCAGACGAGATGGTAAGAAGCAGCAACACTGCACCTTTTTATTATTATTATTATTATTATTATTATTATTATTATTATTATTATGATTCTTATTATTCTTATTATTTTTGTGCTGTTAAGTTGCTGGGACTGTTATTGCAATAAAACTGATTAATTTCATGCAAAATGGTTTTGATGTTTTCTGAATTTGTCTCGTAAATCCCTCCATCTCATTTCTTGTTCGTATAATCGACATTAGGGTCTAGGGAAGACTCTGCAGACCATTTCGTTGTTGGGTTACATGAAACACTACAGGAATATCTCTGGACCTCATATGGTACTCGTACCCAAGTCGACATTGCACAATTGGATGTGCGAGTTCAAGCGCTGGATTCCCTCGATAGATGCCGTCTGTCTCATTGGTAGCAAGGACGAACGGGTGAGTTGATACGTATTTGTGTTATTGTGCCTTATTCTTCATTTTAATGTGTCCGAACATTTTTCGGCACACGAGCGTGCAAGTGAAATTAGTCTCGTGCTCACTTGTTTTATTTTACGAGCTGATTGTGCAATCAGCCACACTAATCAACAAGCTCTACCAATACCTCTACTAATCAACATTACCCCAACCACAGGCTGCTTTCATTCGCGATATACTTGTGCCTGGGGATTGGGATGTCTGTGTGACCTCCTACGAGATGATAATCCGTGAGAAATCTGTCTTCAAAAAGTTCAATTGGCGCTACCTTGTCATCGATGAAGCACACAGGATCAAAAATGAAAAGTCCAAGGCAAGTCTGCCTTCTAAAACTGCTGGGAAATGTGCTGCTTTGTTCGCTGTTTGAATTATCATATTGTTCTTGATAAACACCTGTATTATAACATTATATGGTGGTGCTTGATGTTTTTTGACACCTCCTTACCCGTGTACGCACAGCTCTCTGAAATAGTCAGAGAGTTCAAGACAACCAACCGATTGCTGCTTACCGGGACACCGTTGCAGAACAACCTGCATGAGCTTTGGTCTCTCCTAAACTTCCTGCTTCCTGACGTCTTCAACTCTGCTGATGTGAGTCACATTTTGTTCTACTCGGAAAGAGCATATATATATGTATATATATATATATATATATATATATATATATATATATATATATATATATATATATATATATATATATGCATGGTGAGTCAGAAGTAGCGCCCGATTTCTGTCAGTTGATTGTTTGTTTGCCATTTGCATTACAGTGTACAAGAAGGTAGAAATAAATGAATGACATGTTTATCTAGCTATTTATTCAATAAAAAATTATTACGGAACTGTACCAAGCTGTTTTACTTGCAATTTTCAAAGTGCCGTCCCTCGTGATCGATGCACAATTGTAGCCGAGCAGGCACAGAGCGGCACACACGTCTGCAGAGTTCGATATCGATTTCCTCCAACTTTGCAGTGATTTGAGCCTTCAATTCCTGAATGGGACGAGGCTTTTCACGATAAACAAGGTCTTTCATGAGCCCCCAAAGAAAGAAATCTGGAGGTGTAAGGTCTGGGGAGCGTGCCGGCCACTCGATGGGACCGCGGCGGCCGATCCACTTTCTGGGAAAGTTTTCATGAAGCCACTGACGAACATAACGTCCATAATGAGGTGGAGCTCCATCATGCTGGAAATAACAGTCCTGATCTTGTACCCTGGCCAAAAGAAGGTTTGCAGCGTATCCAGGTAAATTTCTGCAGTGACAGATCCATCGAAGAAAAAGTGTCCAATTATCCCTAATGGAGATATGGCTGCCCAAACTGTCACTCCAGGTAAATTTACCTCCTTCTAAACTGTCACTCTTGGGTTATTCACAGCCCAGTAGACACAATTGTGTCTGTTAATTGTGGAATTAAGCTCAATTTGGTGCAAATTCAGTAACTTTCCAAACTCGCAGCAATAACCTGCAAAACCAAATCAAACATAAATAAATTACAAAAATTAATAATCTGCAAGACAATTAACAACATGACTTCCCAGAAAGAATCTAACAGCCGAAAAAACAGAAATCGGGTGCTACTTTTGACTCACCCTGTATATATATATATATAGTCGAGGCTCGTGTAAGAGCTAACACACAGAACGTATAACAAAGGGAGCAGGAGACGAGGGATGGGAGAGGGAAGCACAAAGCAGTGGGGAGCAGAGACATTAGGAGATCTGTGGAAGGGAGAGGGATGGGGCGGGGAACACGGGGTACACAAGATGGACATTACATGGACTTTCAGGAAAGAAAGGGAATGAAGGAGGTGGGTTTGGGGTGGACTAACGGGGGTAGAAAAGATCGAGGTTTTGGATGGAGGACGATTAAAGGTGGTGGTAAACGGCTGTTTTGAAGACCTAGAGGGAAGAGTGGGATCGAAGCGAGTGTGGGAGTTTGTTCCAAAGGTGGGAAAAAATAGGAATGAAAGAGTGAAGGTGAGCAATGATTCGTGATTTTGGTAGTTTTACCAGAAGAGGAAGCCTGGCGTTGACTTAGCGGTTAGGGTGGTGGCTTGGGATCCTTGGGTCGTGAGTTCGAGCCCCGTTTTTCCGCTGAATTAACACCAGGGGGTTGACTCAGCCTGTCATCCTTCTGAGGTCGGCGAAATGAGCACCAGTGTACTGGTAATAGGGGCACTGCATCAGCGGCATATCCACATGGTAGAAGACAGAAAGACCACCGACCTGCCTGGAGAGAGAGACAGACAGAGAGAGAGACAGAGAGAGAGACAGAGACAGAGACAGAGACAGAGAGACAGAGACAGAGAGACAGAGACAGAGAGACAGAGACAGAGACACAGAGAGACAGAGAGACAGAGAGACAGAGAGACAGAGACAGAGAGACAGAGACAGAGAGACAGAGACAGAGACAGAGAGACAGAGACAGAGAGACAGAGACAGAGAGACAGAGACAGAGACAGAGAGAGAGACAGAGAGAGAGAGAGAGAGACAGAGAGAGAGACAGAGACAGAGAGAGAGAGAGAGACAGACAGACACAAACTCATCACGGGAGATACCAATGATCCTAAATGTCTTGGTTTCCACAGCGTGAATCCGAGAAAAGTGGGAGGTAGGAGCACCAGCCCAGTGGGGAGAACAGTACTTCATTAAGGTGCGGATGAAAGCTTTGTATGTGGTCAAGAGCTCAGGTGTGCCAAGGAAGGACTTTGCACGACGGAGGATTCCCAGTCAGTGATTCCCTTTGGGGGCCAGCTTAGAAATATGGCTTTCCCAGGAAAGATCATGGCAGATAGTGAGGCCCAAAAGCTCAGGACTTCTTCAGATTTATGGACCTTATATGTACAGTCCAGTGTTTTCCCCAAGTCCATTTTCCTTTTTATCTTGCCAAAACGAAGTTTTTGCAAGATATCTTAGTCAGCTTGTATGTTTTTTTTGTTTGTTTGTTTGTTTGTCTGTAATCACGTGTAAAAAATTCTGCAGAGCACAGTTATCATTGGAAATTTTTGTAACTTTGCATATCAGAGGCCTATAGAGGTCCCTTTCAGTGCACAAAATTTTGAAGGTCAAGGTCACTTTGTCGCAAATCAGGGGAGTCGACGAAACCCTTATTTTTTGAGTAATTTTGATCGGATCGTCTTCAAACTTCATGGGAATATAGTTCATGGTCTGGCGCTCAGCTGATTAATTTTTGGTGGCGATTGGCCTTGACCTTCATGGTTAGCGCCTAAGGTCAAACATATTTGACCCCAAGGTCAAATTTTGAAATCTTAGATGCCATATTGAGTAATACCTCATATGAAAGCACTTGATAAGTGCTTTCCAGATCTGTCAAAAGTTTGATGCTATGACGTCATTTGATGACGTCATGACGAAAAAACGGATTTTTCATTAAAATTTTATTTTTTTGTTTGTCTGTAATCACGTATAAAAAATTCTGCAGAGCACAGTTATCATTCGAAATTTTTGTAACTTCGCATATCAGAGGACTATGGAGGTCCCTTTCAGTGCATAAAATTTTGAAGGTCAAGGTCAAAGGTCAAGGTCACTTTGTCGCAAATCAGGGGAGTCAACGAAACCCTTATTTTTTGAGTAATTTTGATCGGATCGTCTTCCAACTTCATGGGAATATAGTTCATGGTCTGGCGCTCAGCTGATTAGTTTTTGGTGGCGATTGGCCTTGACCTTCATGGTTAGCGCCTCAGGTCAAACATATTTGACCCCAAGGTCAAATTTTCAAGTTTTAGGAACCATATCGTGTAGTACCTCAAATTGAACACCTCGATGAGTGCTTTCTCGATATGTCAAGGTTGAGACATTATGACGTCATTTGGTGACGTTATGAGGCAAAAGCATATTTTTCATGGTTACTCTGTAGAACGATTCTCATCGGAATCTCTCGTCGGCAGATATTCCTCAAGGAGTCGCTCCTGGTGGATAGCAGCTCTGTTCACCTCAGTGTGACCTTAAAGAAGTCACACGTGGTCACCTTTTAGCAAGATACGGGTCACCCTGCGGGTGACATTGGTTTATTTATTTGTTTTTTTTTCCTTTGAATCCACCATTAATTTACCGTATGCCTGTATCTTCTCATTTGTTGGGCTGGCACGATAGCTTCGAGGTTTGTGCACTCACCTTTGAGGTGGGGTACACCTATCCTGGGTTTGAATCCCAATTCAACTAAAAATTGTCAAACTGGTGTTTTGCATGCAGATTAATCCATTGATGTTTGCATCGTCCATCAGAAGGACGTTTAGCCGGAAGATCCGTCTGCCAGTGCTGGTCATTGGTGGACATTGAAGATCCCTCGGTGTCTTTCCATGAAGTGTTGGCGAGTTGTCGCCCTCACTCTGAACAAATTCCAAACGCCTGCCAGTCAAATATCAGGCCTGGCTGGCTGGTTAGAGAAAGACTTTGGTCGGACCCATTCCTCCCAGTGATCTCACAAGAAGGTGAGAATAATTGGGGCCACTAAAGAGCACTATCTTCTTCTACACAATGTGGATTTGGGTGCGATCATTGTGAGCTGGGATTTCGTAACTTGTATTTCTTTCAAAAGTAACAATTTTGTTTGTAATTGAGATGAACATTTAAAAATGAGCATCAATACATTTTTGTTCACCAAAGCTTAAGGTGGAACCATTGGACATCATTATCACTACAGTGCAGTTCCATTTCTTTTAGGACTTTGACTCCTGGTTTGACACCAACAATTGCCTCGGTGATCAGCAGTTGGTGGAGAGGCTGCATATGGTGAGAACGGCTTTCGTTGGTGATGAGCAGAATTCATTGGTGTGATGTTGGAATGCAAATGTATCTTATGAGTGTCTCTTGGAGGATGTGTAGGTGACGAGCCAGGTGTTCCCTGCAGGTCCTGAGACCTTTCTTACTTCGCCGCATCAAGGCTGACGTTGAGAAGAGCCTCTTGCCAAAGAAGGAAGTCAAAATCTACATCGGGCTGAGCAAAATGCAAAGGGAATGGTATGGCATCTCTGTTGTCTTTTTGTATACAATGTCTAGGCTCATTGAAGAGCAAGGTGATTGTGAGTAGAAGGCAATGCACTAACAATGAGGCAGTGGGCCAGCAGGTGGGACCCCACAAGGGGGTGAACGAACAGGATGAGGGAAGAGAAGAGGGAATGAAACATAGAAACCTGCAAGAGGTATTGGAGGGTTGATGAGGTTGGGGAAGTTAATGGAAACATAACCATTCAGAGAGGACGACACGTAGTCACCTGCAACAGGTCGTGGAGGGTTAACGAGGATAGAAAACACGATGGGTATTGATGGTGGGTGACGTGAGATGGTGGTGTTCTTTTTATGCAAGCAAAGCGGCATGTACATGGAATAATCTGCTGAAGGATTGATAATAATATAGCGCTGTAACTTTGAGTTATATCTGTGGTCAGACAATGAACTACCTCGGAATAGTTACACACCCACTTTGCATGTCAGGGTTGGAGAGGTTTTGAGTTTGTATTGTGCAGGTATGCCATGCTTCAGCCATTGGTGTATTTCACATTTTGTCAAAACTCCACGATTATGTAACCTTGATTAATGGAGGGGCAATTATTATTGTTAATATTTTTAATTACTTCCCATGACATTGATTTATTAAGTTGAAAGTCTTAAACATGTGATCGGAATGCAAATGAAAGTTCATCAGAGAAATGCACATCTCTTTCGTGCACACCAGGTACACGAGAATCCTGATGAAAGACATCGACATCCTGAACTCTGCGGGGAAAATGGACAAGATGCGTTTGCTGAACATTCTCATGCAGTTGCGGAAATGCTGCAATCATCCATACCTGTTTGATGGGGCAGAACCCGGCCCTCCTTACACTACTGACACTCACATCGTGATCAACAGTGGGAAGATGGTGGTTCTGGACAAGCTGCTGTTGAAACTCAGGGTGCAAGGTCTGAAAGAGTTATATGGCGGAGGTGGCATTGAATATATGGTTTTATGTGTGAGTTTTGTAGTTTTACAATGGACAAATCAAGAATGATGTTGGTAAAGCCCTTGCTTTGTGCTTTTTATGGAGAACATGTTTACTAGAACGTTACTCGGCAGAGTGCATACCTCCGCCAGGCTGAACAGTTTACATTTTGGATCTCACTGATAGGCTGGATCCAGATCCGGACCTGAAAGAAAATCGAATCTGCTTGTTCTTATTACATACCCAACTTCTCCACCAAGTTTTGTTAGAATTTGTCAACAACTTTTTGAAATATCATGCTCCATATTGTTTTTGGCCCCGTCTCTCAATGGTAAAGAATCATGAAGAAAAATCAAAAAATTTATTGGATCCGGATTCGGATCTTTACCAAAATCGAATCGATTTGTCCTTGTCACACACCTAAACTGTCCACCAAATTTTGGCCAAATCCGTCCATAACCTTTTGAGATCTCCATCTATAACTGCTCACCGACAGACAAGAGAGAATCATAACCTCTGCACATCTTTGGTGGCGGAGGCAAAAAAAATAAAAACCCAGGAGATTAAGAATGAACTTTTGCACAATGGAAAGGTTCAGCATCCAGCAAATAACTTGTGCACAATGGAAAGGTTCAGCGTCTCGCCTACGGCCTCTGCTTTGTGAAACCGACTTTTTTTTCTCTCTTTTTTTCACGTTAACAACAGAATCTGACATTAAATTATGTTTTGCTCTTCACTTTGAATCAAACTGATGTTGTGATGTCTGTCACTTTCGGTGATTGCATTTTCCGCAGGTTCTCGGGTGCTCATATTCAGCCAGATGACGCGCATGTTGGACATCATGGAGGATTATTGCATGTGGAGAGGGTTTGATTACTGTCGTCTGGATGGGAAGACGCCACATGAGGAGCGACAGGTCGGCAACACTTCTGTGTGTCCGATTATGGATTGGCTCAGTAGTCATTCCTCACCATCGAGGATCCACCTGCTGAGCCTCCCCCCTCCCACCCCATCATGTTTTGTACATCTACAGAATGGGATCATTTTTCTGTCACAAAACTGTCCCATGAGATATACTGATCTGTACGAATCTCGGAAAGTTTGTAAAGACCATCTCAGCCCTTTCACTCTGAATGTGGTTTTATTTTCAGGTTTCTATTGGAAACTTCAATGCCCCAGATAGTCAGAAGTTTGTATTTATGCTGAGTACGAGAGCTGGTGGGTTGGGAATCAACCTGGCCACGGCCGATGTGGTTGTCCTTTTTGACTCGGACTGGAATCCTCAGGTTGACCTGCAGGCAATGGTAAGTGACACTTCAACCATTTTTATCCCCACGCTTTTTGAAAAAAAACAATGGGGGATATTTTAATTGGCTCCGTCTGTCTGTCGCGCACTCTCCTCTTAAACGGTAGTGCAGAAATACGCCAAACTTGGTAGTTATGATCGCCACATGGCAAGAAGTTGCAAGGGCAGTTGTTATTTTGGCTCCTCCCCCCCCTCCCGGGGTAGGGTCACAAGGTGAAATGCCGGAAAATGCAATTACGGGCACATTTAAAACATTGTAAAAAATAAACTTTGAATATGTAATCAACATTGGGGGGCACATGACATGTAACAATTTTTTGGATTTGACCCCTGGGTTCATGCCCCAGGGAGTGGGGATTTAGGTTCACAGGGGTCAAAATGGGAAAAAAAAATTTTCTAACTCAAAATTTTATGTTGGGTCATTCCTGGGGGAACTTTTTTGCCATCTTTGAACTTTGCTTTAAGTGGGAAGTGTGGGGATTTGCAATGGCACGTCATCGACATCGCTCTAGTTTTTCTGCTTGAATGTCATCCAAGTCGTGGTCCCAATGTAATTTTATTTTTATCTTTATATTGCTTCACAAAAAGGGGGAAGAAACGACCTGTTTTATCTCAATCGTTGTTGTCGTCCAAGTATAGGAATGAAGTCGTTATTTGCCCAACTCGATTTGGGAATTGTGTTTGTGCAGGATCGCGCACATCGTATTGGCCAGAAAAAGCGGGTGCGGGTTTTCCGGCTCATCACGGAGAGCACGGTTGAGGAGCGCATTGTAGAACGAGCTGAGATGAAACTGCGCTTGGATTCGATTGTGATCCAGCAAGGTGTGTCCTTTCTGTGCACCCGGTTCTCACCCTGACAACGTGACTGTGATGAGTTGTTCATGGAGATTGTGCTCTCGTTATACCTTAACGGTGTGTCGGCTTGTTCGTTTTCCACCACCATCCACTCCCACCCACTTGGATTATTTTTAAGCTTTCTAAATCATTCATTCGTTTCCTTGAATGTCTTCCTTTGCTGTGCTTTTGCTGATGGTGAATCTGACATGAGGAAAAACCCCATTTGAGTAAAGAAGACAAGACGAGGATTAAATTGTACAAGTGTCCACGGTTCACACTTAAAGTGCATGTTCCACGCCCTGTCCAATCTTGCATTCAGGGAGGTTGGTAGACCAGCAATCTACAAAGCTCGGTAAGGATGAAATGCTGCAGATGATTCGGCACGGCGCCACGCAAGTGTTTGCCTCCAAGGAGAGCCAGATCTCGGACGAGGACATCGACGTAATTTTGGAAAGAGGAGAAAAAAAGGCAAGCCGGCCAGACATACCCTGCTTTTCTGATTGATTCTCTACTTTGTTTGCACTTCAAGTCATCATCTTAAAACTTCTGGTAGTTAAATAATATTTCACCTTGTGGATATAATATATCCTGTATATATAACTGCAGTGTATATTGTAGACTGGCGGACTCTGCATATTCGTGGTTTAGAAAATGCGACCTGCTTCGACATTCGCAGCCCTGTGCTTCGCGTGTTCGCGGGTTTTTTTTCGCGTTTTCATGGTTTTTCACGGGATTTTTTATTTTCCATCATGAATCACTAACTGCCGGGAACCTATCCCCTCTTTTTTCCAGTGAAACAATGCCTGCTTTTACGGATTCGCTATTGCGGCATTTTCCAGGAACGTATCCCCCGCAAAAAGCAGGGTTTGACTGTGTGTGTGTGTGTGTGTGTGTGTGTGTGTGTGTGTGTGTGTGTGTGTGTGTGTGTGTGTGTGTGTGTGTGTGTGTGTGTGTGTGTGTGTGTGTGTGTGTGTGTGTCAATGATGGGAGGATTGCCACAGCTTCTTTATTGACGTAGATATTTTCTCTCAGCACAATGAGCTGTCCTGTCGCTAGTTTAGGAAAAGAAACCGAGCTCTAAATTGTGTGGCTTTCTTGAGTTGCTCTTTCCCAAATTGTGTGGCTTTCTTGAGTTGCTCTTTCCCAAATTGTGATGATTACCACCATCAGTCTGTGCAGATTTCCCAGCCAATTGGCAGATTTGATGCAAACTTATGTCTTGAGTTTCCCATTTGCCATGTGAATATGTATATGTCCAGGAGTAGTGTGCAGTTTAACAGATGTCCTTCCACTTTTACAGACCGCCGAGATCCAACAGAAACTGTCCCAGCTTGGTGAGAGCACGCTGCGCACATTTACACTGGATAACGATTCGAGCGTTTACAATTTCGAGGGGGAGGACTACAAGGCTAAGCAGAAGGTATTTCCTCCCTTATGTGCTGTGGATTTATGTACAAATTATGAGGTCACCTCTTGGCAGGTTGACCTTTCTCTGAGCATTTTCAAACAACATTGTGGGATTATGGATGGTTTTGAATGTGAAATATTTGCAGACGAACATGACAGAGTGGATCGAACCTCCAAAGCGTGAAAGGAAAGCAAACTACGCCGTCGATGCCTACTTTCGAGATGCCCTGCGGGTCACGGAGCCGAAAGCCCCCAAGGTTCGAGATGTGGAATGCCATCTTTCCAGATGTTTTGTGGAGCCGTTGTATTATTCGTGTTTTGTTTAATCAATGGTGCGTGATTATTGGTTTTTGCAGAATCTTTGGTTCACAATTTGAATGCAAAACGTAACGAACTCCCTCAACTGCAAACATCCTTAAATGTTAATGAAACAGATTTAAGGTCGTTTCATGTTCTCCCAGGCTCCGCGACCCCCAAGACAACCAAACATTCAGGACTTCCAGTTCTTCCCTCCTCGGCTGTTCGAGATTCTGGAGAAGGAGATCCTCCACTACAGAAAGACTATTGGATACAAAGTGAACTTTGCACCTTTGATCTGTGCAATAAAACAAATTTCACATTGTGGAATGTGTGCTCTTTGTTACATGCATACCAATTTACAGGGGTGCTCTTGTTCATTTTCTTTATTTTTCGATTTCCTGTACAGGCTCCGCGGAACCCGGAGCTGCCAAACTCTGCACATGCTCAGAAGGACGAGCAGACCAAGATCGATTCAGCTGAGCCGTTACCAGAGGACGAGATGGAGGAGAAGGAGAAACTTCTCTTGCAGGTTTCCTTTTTTTTGTTGTGATCCTTGTCTGTTGTTTCACAGATTTCCACCAAAGAGGTAGCATGGGGCCAAGTCGTGTGATTTGTTCATCCAAAACTGAAAGGGAATTAGCGAAGCATCCATTAACCTATTCAATACAATAAATGTAATGAAATAAACTTTAATAAGGACATTGCTTTTTCTTGACAGGGTTTCACAAACTGGAACAAGCGTGATTTCAATCAGTTCATAAAAGCGAATGAGAAGTGGGGCCGGGACGACATAGATAACATTGCACTGGATGTTGAAGGAAAATCTCCAGAGGATGTCATCGAGTATTCGAGTAAGGATGTCTCATTGCATGATGCAATCTTGTTCTTTTTATACTTCGTTCTACTCTCATTCGATCATCATCTTTGTTTTTACCCTGTGTGTTTGGAGCGAAAAGCAGGGTTAAGCATTTGGTCCACTTTGTCTGTGTTCACAAATGTCAGTTTATGATCCAGGAATAACTTGATTTCAAATTAATGTTGTATTTTGAACACGAATCTGTAGTTTAGCAGTACTTTGGCTCTGAATTTGTCCCGATCACACGTGAATAGAGGAGTGAGATTTTTTTTGCTCTGTCGAAGCAGTCAAACAAAATTGAAAATCATTCCAAACAGGAAATTTACTGTTTTTAAGAACATAAATGACATAAGCAAGTCACAGATAACTCATGTAACGTGTTAAATAAGGTGGTGTAAAATACGCTGCATCAATGGTGGTAAACGTCCAAATTAATTTTTCGACAACGTTTTGAATCTTTTTATTTTGATTGAATTATATACTTCAACACGAGAACACAGATTGCCTTTTTGGCACTTAAAAAAAAAAACCTTCCATTTAGCAGTACTTGGACAAAATATTACGGCATTTTTAGGTCATCTCTACCGAGATGACTGAATAAAGCCGGACGAATTGTCCGTCCATCAACAATTTTTCTTTCCGATCTTGATGAAACTTAGTATGTGGGTAGAGGTCGATGAGTGTTGCACAACGATATAACTTTTGTCCGGGTTCAAGGTCAGGGACGAGGTCACGTAAGTTATAAAAATCGCCATTTTCAAAACCTATCTTGTCTGCCATTTTAAAAGATATTCAGCAACTGTTTATTGATTATGAAAGTAAAAAATATTATCTTGTATCTAACCGGACAGATTTTTGAATTTCCATCCCGTTTGGCCGCCACGTAACCTGGAAGATGGTCAAAAACACCTCCCGGTACAAAGAAAACTTTTTACTTCCGATCTTGATGAAATTTGGTATGTGGGTAGAGGTCGATGAGTGATACCCAACGACATATTTTTTTCCCGGATTCGAGGTCAGGCAGGGTCAAGGTCATGAGGTCACGAAAGTTGTGAAAGTCGCCATTTTCAAAACCTATCTGGTCTGTCATTTTAGGAGATAGCTGGCAACGGTTCATCGATTGTGATAGTAAAAAACATGATAGAGATGACTGTCACCCCCACACGGGGGTAAATTTATGTCATTACGACCAATTAAATTTGCCGCTTGTGGAATCTCAAAATGGTAAGTAGGGTGAATATACTGGTTCTGGCTCACTTTTCCCCATGTAAATGAATGGGGGATTTTCAGCGATTCTTTTTTTTTTTCCCTAAAAATAAACCCCCTTTTTATCCCAATGTATATTTATTTGTCTCCCCTTTTAACCTGGGGACACTTTTTTTTTTTCAAATAATCCATGCAATAAGATAAAGATTTGTTCAAGTACTAAAGTGGTAATGTGATTTGTTAAAGGTGATTCGAAAGAAATATCTGAAACGTCTAAGCCTCGGGACACTCTTTATCAAATAACCGATGCATATTGTTTAGCTCACTCATTGAACCTATAAAGATTTGTTCATTCTCAAATTCCTTCAATAGTTTAATTTTCTTTGCACAATAATCCCCATCTAAAATACTGAAAAACAAAACATTTGAATCTTTATATTTTTTAAGATACCCCTTTTGTGCCATTACGAAATGATAAACTTCTCTTAATGCTCTTGTTTGACCACCTCCTGAGCCACATATCATTTTGAGATTATAGTAAATTGTTTTTTCATTGTTCAATTGATAACCATCAAAGTTTTCAGTCCATTCAAGGATATTCATTTTTTTCTTTACATCCTCTAACTTACTACTTTTTAAATTGATTCGCTTATTTGTTTTATTTACCTTTGTTTTAGTTACTTTTTCAATAAGACTTATTTGATATTTTTCACATTCATTATGTTTTCCATTTATATACCAAGACTGAGATTTTCTCCACTCTTTAGTTTGATTAATACTTTGTTTGACCATTTATATATTGCAAAAAAAACGCGGCGGTAGCCCTTAAAAAACCCTAACCCATCTTCCCATCGTTAAAACGCAATCTATTCTATTCACTCTATCATACAATATCCATATGGAACACAATCTATTCCATTATCTAAAATAAATCTCTTATCATCAAAGGCTCCTAATGCCTTTTTATTTACTTCTTCACTATATATGTTATGTTTATAACTTCTTATTGTATTCATTTTCCTATATTCTTCTTTCTTATTCATCAAACAATTATAATAATTTCTAAAAGTTATTGATTTCTTTATTACATATTTCTTTATTCCCTTTAACCTCTTATCAATCTGATCACCATAGTTATAAGCATATGCCTTTGCTCTCAATCCAATAAACTCACTCATTACTTTTCCACCCAACTCATCCTTAAACTTACCAATAACTTTTTCATTCTTTTTGGAAAATAACTCACTCTTCTTGCTGAAATTACTTGTATCATATACTCCAATATTTTTCTTCATATCTTTATAAACATCATCAGTTTTTATATCTAGGATAAAACTATCAGTGTCCATATACAACAATGAAACATTTTCACCATACTCTTTCTTTAAGTCATTATACAAATAATCATACATCAATATCTTTGATAAATCAAGAACTGCTGTTCCAATATAAATTGGTTTATCCATTACAATACTTTCCTTTTTCATATGAATTGCAGAAAAGTTCTCTGAAAAAACCTCTTCTCTCTCAAAACTTGGTTTATTTATCAATCTCGAAGCTTCTTTCCAAGATGTTGCGAATCTAATGTTTTGCCTGTTTCTAACATTTTCCATAGTCTTTCCAAATACAGCATTATTCATTAATTTATAAAAGTCCCCTTCAAATTTTACTTTTGTATTTGCTCTCATATCTGTATTGAATTGAATATACTTTTTCACCCAAGGACTTTGTTTAAATTTTAAAACTCTATGAATTTTAGCCACTCTCAATCCTTCTCTCAAAAACTGTTTTAAGCTTCTCTGATGCAAAACATATCCCTCTTTATCATAGAATGTTGTTAATAACTTTTCTGTTGATTTGCCTTTAATATTAAAACTTTTATGATAATCACTGAACCATTCTTTCTTTGGGGTTTCTTTCTCACATGCAAAAAGAAGGTCTTTATGCTTATTATGAAGATCACTCGGGTACCTCAAATCAACTTCAAAATAATAACCTTCTTCTTCGTCATTCAATTCCTCTTGAGAAGAAATAACAATATTCATCAAAGCCTTTTCATAATCCTTTTCTTCCACCCACTCTAATTTACCATAAGGCAGAGATTGAGACATTGCCCATCCATACAAATTATTAGCATCAAAATACATCAAATAGTTACTATCTTTTTCACTATCATAATTTGGAAGATATTTATTATTTGCTTTAGCATATCTTTTTGAACATACTTGTGATATTCCACCTCTCTTGGACTTCTCAATCATCAAAAGCATATCAACATCACTGATTAAATCTATATCTTGTTTTGTCATTTTCAACATTGCACTCCAAGCTAAACCAGGAGCTGTGAAATAGTGGGCAGGATCTAATCCATAACAATTTTTATTATGACAGAGTGATCTAAAAGCTTCAAACACATCAGCTAACAATAAAACATCTGTTTTTAGATATAAATCATAATATTCTCCAAGGTTCTTTATCTTAAATATTTTCCATATTTCTTGTGCGTGTTTATATTCCTTATCACTTATCTCTTCTTCATAAAGGTTATTATAGAAACTTTCTTTTGAAGAAGTTGTGTTTCTTTAAATCTCATAAATGAATCCATTTAATCATAAGGATAAATTCCCTTACTTGTAAGAATTTTCTCTTTACTTTGAATTTCATTCCTTGTTTGAATTTCCTCTCTCGTAAGAATTCCTTCTTTAATCAGAATTTCATCTTTAATCTGAATTTCCTCTTTCGTTAGAATTTCATTCATTGTTCGAATTTTCTTTATAATTAGAATTTCATCTTCAGTTAGAATTTCTTCATTAATTTCCTCTTTAGTGAGAATTTCCTCTTTTGGAAAGAATGAATTAAGATTTGGAAAAGAGTCCGTGGAGCTTAGATTTGATGCGAGGTAGGCTAGTGGTGTTCCCATAAACTTGTAAGAATCGAGAAACCTAATACGAGTTAAAGGTTTTGTGAATATCATTTTTGTAAATGAAATATACTTTTGACTTGTGTTTGTTATGGCAGAAATATTCCCTGGTGTTTTTGAAAGTTCATTTATAAATAGATGTGTATCATAGTTGGTGCTGTTGTGAAGAAAGACTGGAATAAAAGAAGGTAATTTATAATTATTACAACAGGAATGAGCGGGACCTCTATATTTACCAGTAAGATGACAATGATCCCTAACTTTAGACTCCTTAATTTCCCCCTCACAAATATGACAGATATTGTTCTTTCTAAATTCTAATTTTTCTTCTTTAGTTAATTTCATCGGTTCATTTGTTTCTTTCATTAGTTTAGTGAGTCTTATACAATCCTTTTCTAATCGTTTTACAAACTCTTGTGAAGCCTTTTCTAATCGTTTTACAAACTCTTTTTTTCCACTATAATGTTCAAGTTTGTTATACTTTTCTCCAACAGATGATTTGATATAATAACAGAAACCACAAGGAATATGTTTTTGATATTTATTTGTATATGATTCTTTTGGATTAGGAGAAGCAGTATTTATCTTTTTAAGGATACATTCAAAATCAGCGTATATCACAAATGGGTGCATGATAGATTTATTCTAATCTTCAAAAGAAATCTTTTCACCAGGTTTAGGCATTGTAATTACAGCTGATTTATGATTACTACAATATTTTGAATGTTGTTCTAATCGTTCTTTTGTATGAAATGAATTAAGACATCGCTTACAAGGATATATTTTGTTTGCTGTTCTGAATACCTGAGAAGAGATTAATCTTGATAAATTATTGATGTATGTGTAATGTGAATTATTTCCAACACTAAAATATTAAAGATCAATGTGTGTTTCTTCATTTTTATAGTTGTTTGAAATTTTTAATATTTGAACTTTGTTTGTATCCGTTAATCCATATACATTAATAGAAAGATTATTCTTTTTCTCAAATTTAGGAATATCTGTTAGTGGCATTGGGAATTTAAAATCTTTAATGTCCAAGGTATTCTCATATTTCATATATTGTTTTACTCTTTCTGAATAACATTTTGGTGGATGAAAGTGAGCAAGAACAGACCAGAGAAAACATTTATTATCATTGTTCTTAATATTAACAACTGCCTTCTTTAGTTTTATTTCTTTTGGTAATTCAATATAAGAAGAAGCTTTAAGAGGGTTTGATTTTAGAATGTGTATATCTAAAAAGATGATTTTTTTAAATATTGAATCCACTTCCTACCACTGTATTATCAACATCCTCCTCTTGTTTTGATAGTTCTTCATAAACCCCACTATTCAAAAAATCTTGAAATGATGTTATAAAATGAAGATCTGTTCTCATATCAGGAGTTTGTTCTTCATATTGTCTTTTCATATTCATTTTCACTCCCATATAAAACTTTAAAGTTTTCATTTCTTTTAATGTCTTTTTAATAACTTTTTCAACATCAGGTTTCACTATTTTAATTGATTCAGCTATTGATGATGGACCGGGTTGTCCAAATTGAAAAATCCTTATTTTTATATGCCCTTTAAATGCCCCATCAGTGTTTTCAATATAATAGTCTCCCTTTACTTTAAACTCATTTTTCTTGTGTTTTTGTGATTGAAGATGTCTATTATAACTACTCTTTGAGCAGATATCACAATGTTTTCTTTCCAACTCAAGAGGAGATATTTTATGAAATAGATTAAATGTGTGTTTGTTGGTTCGGAGGTGTTTTCTATAATGTTTATATTTGTGATTACAAACATCGCAGTATGTTGTATTCACCATATTTATATAATAAATCTTTGCTCAAACTAAAATTTTCTTGATGAAAATTTTGTTTATTTTACAGGTGAATCTGTGCTTAAAACCATTTTATCCTCCAACTTTTTCACTTAATAAATACAATGTTTCAAGACACAAAAGACAAGTTTCAATCAATCTCTTCATTTGTTAAAGATACTGAGAAATATGTCAAGGATGTAAAATTGAACAAAGATAAATATAACAACTATTGGATAAAAACAATTTTGGTAAATAATATGAGTTCTTCAATTTCCTTCAGTGGAAGGGCTTTTAGTATACCTGGTAGAACATCAATTAAAGTATCTCTAACAAAAGTTTCTCCTCTCCTTCTGGTAATATATTCAAAACTAGAAAAAGCAATGAAACAAGAAAAAGTATCAAAAAACAAAAACCTTATGGATGAAGCTTTAGAAAGAAAAGATAAGACCATCTGTAATATGCAAGGAGAAATTTGTATTTTTTTCAACAACCCTAAAGATGTAAATCCTGATGAAATAAAGGATGTTAATATATCAGGTGAAATGACATTTCGTTCAATAGTAGTTAACGATCATTTTAAAATTACCTTTAATATAAAAAATGTTGTCGTTGAATCTGGTAATGAAAAAAAGTATCTTGATATCGATGGTAATATTATTAAATGTGAGTCAATATACAACTGAACGTATAGATGAATTTCAGTTTAAGTAAAGTTTTACTTTATAAATATGCTAGACTTTCCTGATTCTCCATATGACAAATTTGAGAATTGTCCTGCGTGTGAAAGACGGGGATTAAACACAGAGTCAAAAGCCTATAAACAATGTATATTCTGTGATTATCTTCTAATTAATGATAATAAAAAATATAAAAAGGAAAATAATTCTTTTAGATTTATACCAAAAATGAATTACTTTACAAGATTGATTAGAGAAATGAATGTAAAGTATGAGGGTGATAACACACCTTTCCTTACAAGGGAAGAAACTGAACGTATAAGAGAAATGTTCAAAGGATTGTTGTTATATATTATTCATGGATGTAATTTTCAGGGAAATATCAACACAAGATATTGTAAAAATAAAATAATGGATTATCTTGAAATTAAACCTGAACTTAGGATAAAATATAGTTTCTAAAAAAGCCAATAATAAATTAAATAACCTGTTTTCCAAATATATAAATGAATGATTTTTTTTTACCCATTTGGGAAAATAAGATAAAATTTAACAACCATAAAAATCTCCCAAATTCATTAAGATGTCTCATAGTTGGTTCAAGTGGATGTGGAAAAACCTGCTTACTTTTAAAGATGCTCCTCACTCCCAACTTTTTAGATTATGATAATTTAATAATTTTCACAAAGTCGAGTTTTCAACCAGAGTGTCAACTACTCTCACAAGGTTTTAATGCTGGTCTTCAAAAAGAAGATATAATCGGTTTATTTAAACGTCAAAAAAACCTAAATGATTATAACATTGAAGATATAATTCAACTATTTTGTGATGCACAGAGATGTAAAAAGAAATCAAATCCTCTAACTTGTATTCTTAGTGATAATACGGATGATATACCGTCTCCCCAAGATTTGGATAAATCAAAAAAGAACCTCGTTATCTTTGATGATTGTGTTAATGAGAGAAACCAAACGGTAATGGACAGCTACTACACAAGAGGGAGACATTCTTCTTGTAATTGTATTTATCTCAGTCAATCGTACTTTCAACTTCCTCGTCGTTCCATCAGAAACAATGCTAATACTTTTATTTTATTCAAGTTAAATTCAATAGATAACAATAATTTTTGGAGAGATAATTGTTCTACATTATGTAGTAAAAAGAAATTTGAGGATTACATGAAGCACACGACTGAAAAATATAAATATATTGTTGTGAAACAAGATGAGATATTAAGGGATATATTTTTTGTTTTATAAACAATTACATATATAAATGACAACTATTATTGTAAATCTTGTGGGTAAATCTGCTTCTGGAAAAAACTTTCATAAATCAAGGTTCTTGTGTAGTACAAATGAGAATATTGTAAATTTACTTGAAAAACACCCCGTGATACGCATTGTATCAACAGCAACTAGAGCAATAAGACCTGGAGAAGTAAAAGGTGAAGATTATCACTATATTTCAGTGGAGGAACATATGCGATTGAGGAATGAAGGTCAAATATTTGAGGAGGTTTCTCTTGGTACAACAAAATATTCACATTGTAAGAGTGAGTTAAGGAAACTAAAATCTGGTGGTCTTGGGATATTAGAAACTAATCCAGAAGGAACGAGACAAATTATTAAACATCTGAGCGGAGTGAAGATTTTATCATTCGGTTTTGATGTTGATGAAGAAACTCAACGCAAACGTATGAAAAGCAGAGATGCAAGTATTAGTGAAGAAGAAATTACAACTCGCATTAATGTTAATAAAGAATTTGATGAAATATTTAAAGAAAAGGATATATTTGAACACATCTACATGAATGATGAAGAAAAGGAAAATTTCCCTGTTGATCTTTACAATTCATTAAATGATATTTTACAATAAAGAAATGGATGCAAAAGAAAGAGCAAGAAGATTTAAGGAACATCAAGAGTTGGTTTCAAAAGTTGTAAAACAGCAGGAAGACATAAAGAAGAAACGCAGACAGAAACTAACGGGCAAAGAAGCATTTGAAAGAAAACAAGAGAAATTTTTTAAACCACTTTTAAAAACTTCCCAAGAAAAAATGAAAGATGTTTCCACAGTTCCCACAGTAGAATATACTCCTAAAAAACTTCAAATGTTAAAAGATTTTGATCAAATGACGGAGGAAGAATTAGAGCATTTAGGAGAATTAAAGGTATATGATGATGAAGGTTTATTTCAACAACTAGAAGAGATTAATCGACCCCCTGATTATATTGTGAATGCTCTTCAAAACAATGAATATTCAGCGGATTCAAAAACCAAAGCAGGACTCATTCCAACAGAACAACCAGCAATATTTCATCTTGTTCAAGAAAAGGTATTGATATTTAATGATGAATTAAGGTTCTTGGGTTCTGCTCAACCCCCTGTTAAACTAACTCCGAGATTAATGTTTCTTCTCACAAAAGATGGAAGACAAGGTTCAACTGTGAGGGATGAATCAAAGTATATTGATAAACCATTGGATATGAAAAATAATGATGACAGAGTATATATTGATCTGCTGAACACTCTAAATTATAGGGTTAGTATTTCTAGTAAAAGTAGGAAAAATGAGAAGGAGAAACACATTATTCAGGCTTTAAGTATCCTTGGTTCAGGTATTAGTTTTCTTCCAAATGACCCATCGCAATTAGTTAATAGACTGTTATTGTTGTTAGGTAGTAAGAAGGCTGGAAATAACAATTGTTTTAATGAAGCATCAGCCATTTTAGACCAGTTGATAACATGAAAATAATTAATAAATCTCAATATAAAGACATTTTATCTCATATTAAATAAGATGAGAAGCACAATCCTGAGTTTTAATTTCACAACAAGCGACCACACATCTTCATTCCCATACCCACTACAACTTGACCCAACAAAAGAATATGAGGCATCTTTATTGTCCATGGAAACTTATAATACCTTATTTAATATAACTGATAAAAATGACAAGTTTAGTTATAATCCCGGAAGTGGATACAAAACGATAACAGTCTCACCCGGAGCATATGAGATTTCTCAAATATCTTCCGAAATTGCTCGTCTTATGAAAGAACAGGGTGATGAACCAAAAAATATTGTTATAGACATTCAAAAACATACTTCAAAATCAACGATTAAAGTTAAAAATAACTACAAGGTTGATTTCACAATTGATAATTCATTTAGAGAGTTATTGGGTTTCTCCTCAAAAAAGATTGAAACGAATGGGACGTTTTACAGTGATAATGTCATTCAAATATCCTCATGAATAAATTCGGTGTTAATTCACTGTGATTTGATTGATGGTGCTTATAATGATGGAAAAAAAAACGAATGCAATATTTTCATTCAGCGCATACTCAACCCCAATTGGTTATAAATTCAATATGGAACCCAAAAATTTGGTTTATCTCCCTGTGTCAGGAAAAACCATACACAGAGTAAATTTTAGGATAACCGACCAAGATAATCGTATGATTTCTTTTAATGGAGAAGTTATATCCATCAGAATTCACCTACGTGAAGTTTTCCAATAAATAAATACGATGGTTATTGTGAGGAAACACGAGTTGGGTAAATATAAAATAATTACAGGGGATGGGATGTTCCTTTCCCCATACTACAAGGGTGAAGGTATGTATCTTGGTAGAGGATACTATAAACCAAAGAGACAAAGGGGTGTTGGACATCAATTTAGAGGAGATGGGATAATTGATACTCTCATGGGTATTGGTTCAACTATTCTAAAACATAAAGATCTAATTGGTTCAACTGCTTCTGCTGTGGGAAATGTAGCAGGTGCTGTAAAGAGCATAAAAGATGCCCAGAAGGAATCTCATAAATTACAAGCAATAAAAGAAATTAAGAAAGGCAAAACTCAGTTGTCCCCACAAGAATGACAGAAAATAATTCGAATACTTGGATCAGGGTTTCAAAAGTTTTAACATCTTTTTTCCTAAATAAATACAAGTATGGAAGCAATTAACAGTATCTATGATTTGGATGATACTATTATTATCTCAAACTCCACTAAAAAAGAAGATTACTTCAAGGTAAATGCAATAACTGGAACAGACTGGAATACGAATGGTACAAAAAGTTTTGAAATAAATAATCAACAAACCTATTTGAATCTCTCCAAAAGTTTCTTGTTGTGTAAATTTAAATTCACTAAAGCTGGGAATAACACAAACGCTACACTTGTAAATGATTTCTTCTGGAAAATGTTTGATAGTCTGCGTTTGTATATTGGAACACAAGAAGTTGAAGCGGTTGATTATGTCTCTGCTGTATCTGAAATGATGAAATTTACACTCTATACATTCAGTGATAGAATGGGAAAGGGGTCTGTCGAAGGTTTTATTCCTGATATGTCAACGGGAACAAACACAGACCCTGGATATACTCAAAGGAAAGGAATGTATAATGATGATACAAAAGCAGAAAATAGTTTTACTGTGGCAGTTCCTCTTTAAGGTATATTTGGATTTTGTGATCATGATAAAGTTCTGTATGGTCTTAAAATTAGATTTCAACTACAAAGGAATGATAATGAAAATAGATTGCTTTTTGGTGTTGGTAGTGCTTTTGGTGAACAGAATAAATTTGTAATTGAGGAGATGAGTTGGTATATCAGTGAATATACTCCTAATCTTAAAACAGAAGAGATGTTGAATCGAAGACTTAACTCAAAGAAACCACTCAGTGTATCATACCTCAAAAGAAGATGTCAACACGTTAAACTCAACCAAACTACTTACACGTGGAATTTGGGTGTTCTGGAAGGAAAGCCACGATATCTGTGGATCATTTTTAAAAAGCCAGATGGTGATACTGCGACTGATAAGAATAATGCATTGAGTGATAATGCTAAGGTGAAACAACTTCGCGTTTCTCTAGATGGAACATTTTATCCACGAGATAGATTGGAAATTAATTGGGGAAAAAATTATTTTGCTGAAGCAAAATGTAAAATTGACGAAAAGGTGTAAAATTAACGAAAAGAGGTAATGGATTATATCTTTCTAATAAATAAATGAGCATTGATGAGTGGTTTAAAGAATTTGGAAAGAATACAACATCAAATTTACAACTTGTCAAATATTGTAAGAAATTAAAAATTCATCATGTGGTTATTTGTATGAGAGATGAATTAACAAATGTGCCGAAACATACAAAGAATATTATTATGAACTTAGAAGATAATAATGGGAACGGTTCTCATTGGGTTTGTATTTTTAATAGTCAAGACAAATATTATTTTGATAGTTTTGGTCTTCCACCACCTGTTGAAGTCATAAAATTCTTACAGAATGGTGTTTATCAAACATTTCAAGTCCAAGAATTAAATTCCAAGTGGTGTGGTCAATTATGTCTATATGTGTTATTTCAACTCAACAAAAATAAAAAAATTTATATTATTTTTAATCTAATATAAATGACTTATGTTGGTAAAGATGGTTCTATCTTTGGTGTATCTCAAGAACTGGATATTGATTTATCAAATTATTACACAAAGGCACAGGCTGAATGACATAAATATAATATAACCAAAAATATTAACATGAAAAATGCTTATAAATTAAAAAATTATCCAAGCCCGACTGACGAGAATGACTTGGTGAGATTAAGCGATTTATCACAATATATATCTTTAAATAAAACGGCCGTGTATTCCAAAGATACAGAAGTGTTGATATTATCTCCAGGTCATGCAGAATTCACAGTTTGAATTAAAATAAATTTTTATAAAGAAGGGCGTATCGTTTGTATGAGAATAGAACAATGGGGGTATGATATGAATGATTTAGGGTATAATTGGTCATTTAAAATTAACCTCGAAGACCTGGAACAATTAAATCAGTCTCGTAAGGAAGAATATTATCCACTTGGTATCGAGAATGAGTTTTGTGGGGCCACGATTAGTAAACAACAAATAAAAGAATTTAATAAGGGTAAATATAATAATGGTTTTGCCCTTGTTTATATCATGAAAACAGAAAAAACAGGATTATATATAATAAGTAAGGAAATACAAAATGATTTAACTATGGGAAGATGGGGAGGTGTTTCGTGCCATAATATTATTCTAACATATATTTCTAATACATAAATGATAGAAAGAAGGCTTCAAGAAAATTATCATTTCTGTGTCCAAGCATACCTTCAAGAAAAGGGTATTCGGTATTTTAATAAATATGTTCTACAACATAAGAATGAGGTATTTTCAATAAAAGATTGGCATTATGCTGATGTTGATAAACCGACAACTTTAGATTTAATGAGAACGTTAAATAATGAAAAAATTATAAAGTTAAGAAAAGGTAAGGCTCTTTTAGAAATTCAAAAGAAATTTTATTGGTTTCCTGTTGTAAAAAAAATTATTTTGGATACAGGAATAACAAGAAATCCTGATGAATATATGTATGATATTCTATGGGGTGTAAGCGATTCAAGGATAATATGGGATGAGGAAGGAGTTGAAGAAGAGAGGGAAGAGGAGGAAAAGGAGAAGAGAGAGAAGGAGGAAAAAGAGAAGAGAGAGAAGGAGGAGAGGGAGAAAAAAGAGAAGGAGGAAAAAGAGAAGAGGGAGAAGGAGGAGAGGGAGAAGAAAGAGAAGGAGGAAAAAGAGAAGAGAGAGAAGGAGGAGAGGGAGAAAAAAGAGAAGGAGGAAAAAGAGGAGAGAGAAGAGAGAGAAGGAGAGGGAGGAGAGAGAGAAGGAGAGGGAGGAAAGAGCGAGACAAAATAAATATCAAAATATGGAAACCAGTGAGATTAAAAAAAGATTGGTGGTATTACAGAAAATAACTCAACCCACCGAGGAGGAAAACAAAGAATTGACAAGTCTATTTGCAATACTTTCGACAAGAATATTGACATCGACAAGATATTCATTTTAATTCAAGTTTTTCATTTTTATTTTTTTTCTTCAATAAATGGAGGAGAGAGTGAAGGCATTTCTAAGGATTCTTTATGTTTTAAAAATTAAGATTCAAATGTGCATGTTGGAAACTAAAAAGGTTTTTGCACTCTGCAGGAATTTTTCACATAAATAAATGAGTTATTGTCTCAAATGTAAAAAGAAAACTAATACTAAAAATATTTCATATATTAAAAGTAAAAATAACAGGGTTATACAAAAAGGAATATGTTCGGTGTGTGATTCAAAAAAAAATCAATTTATCTCCAAACACAAACGAGGAGGAGATATACAAAAGTTTTTATCAGGAAGTAAATTTACAACTACTGGAATACCAGGGGAATTACATCTTCCAGGGTATTCTTTCTGTGGTCCAGGCACAAACTTGGATAAAAGATTAGATGAGGCAGACAATCCTAAATCCTGGAGTAAACCCATCAATAGAGTTGATGAAGTGTGCATGAGACACGATATTGATTATGAGAATACCACAACGTTGGAAGAAAAGCATGAAGCCGATAGAGAAATGTTGTATAATTTGTCTCTGATACAAAATCCAACCTTGAGAGAAAAAGTTGATCGGTTCATTGTGAAGAAGATGATCAGTGCTAAATTGAAACTTGGACTTGGAAATTCAAAAAACTTATAGGCTCTAATGATGTCATTAAGACTGAAGAGCAATTAGCTGATGAATTACATAAACCAATATTCACAAAGTTTCAGAGAAGGAAAGTTTATTCCAAGGAAGTTGATTATATCTGGTCTGCTGATTTGATTGAACTCAATAACGATAAGGGGTACAAGTATGCTTTAACCGTTATTGATTTGAGGAGTAGATACGCATGGGTTGTACCATTAAAAAACAAAACAGGTAATACTCTTATGTTAGCCTTTCAACAGATATTTAATAAAAGTAAGAGAAAACCTAAAAAATTGTGGACTGATGAGGGTAGAGAGTTTTATAACAAGACATTTATGAATTTTCTAAAAAATAACAGTATTACATTATACAGTACCTTTAATGAAGGGAAGGCAGTTGTTGTTGAACGTTTTAATCGTACCTTAAAAGAGAGACTATATAAAAAATTCACACAACTCGGTTCACAACAATGGTCATCTTTTATTCAGGATATTGTGGATAAGTATAATGACACGATTCACACGTCAACAAATATGAAACCATCAGAAACATTTACAAAATTAAAATATGAAAGAGATTAATGTCAGAAAACCTAAGTTCAAAGTTGGTGATATCGTAAGAATATATAGGTGGAAATCTCATTATGAAAAGGGTTTTACTAAACGATGGACGAAAGAACTTTTTAAAATTGTTGATGTAATAGATACGGTTCCTTGGACTTATAAGATATATGATTTGGAAGGGGAAGAGATTTTAGGTTCATTTTATTCACAGGAATTACAAAAGACAAAACTAAGCGCAGATAATACCCATGGGAGCAATGGGTTGTCCCTTCACTCCCTCCTACTATACACCGTTGTGGACACTCGAGGGCCAAGTCCGAGGTGTATAACAGTATATAATGTGTGTCAAGGGGTACGTTCTTAGATCTGTGAACCCCAAACACAGAATCCTCAACTGAATAGTCAAGGCTTAACTTTGTTTGTTGATGTGTGTGTGTGTGTGTGTGTGTGTGTGTGTGTGTGTGTGTGTGTGTGTGTGTGTGTGTGTGTGTGTGTGTGTGTGTGTGTGTGCGTGCGCAATGGGTTGGTGCTTCACTCCCTCCTACTATACACCATTGTGGACACTCGAGGGCCAAGTCCGAGGTGTATAACAGTATATAATGTGTGTGCAATGGGAGCAATGGGTTGGCGCTTCACTCCCTCCTACTATACACCATTGTGGACACTCGAGGGCCAAGTCCGAGGTGTATAACAGTATATAATGTGTGTCAAGGGGGACGTTCTTAGATCTGTGAACCCCAAACACAGAATCCTCAACTGAATAGTCAAGGCTTAACTTTGTTTGTTGATGTGTGTGTGTGTGTGTGTGTGTGTGTGTGTGTGTGTGTGTGTGTGTGTGTGTGTGTGTGTGTGTGTGTGTGTGTGTGTGTGTGTGTGTGTGTGTGTGTGTGTGTGTGTGTGTGTGTGTGTGTGTGTGTGTGTGTGTGTGTGTGTGTGTGTGTGTGTGTGTGTGTGTGTGTGTGTGTCCCAACCCTCACATTCAAAATCTCAACCCCAACTCAATCCTCGCCCAACACAATGTCTTTTTCAAAATGAGATTTCCACATATATATATATATATATATATATATATATATATATATATATATATATATATATATATATATATATATATATATATATATATATATATTACGTTTTTTTTTTTTTTTCTCTTCTTCCAATTCTGTCTTTTAAGGCTTTCAGGTTTGATGACGTAGAAAGGGGGAGTAAGCCTGGACTTTCTTCCCAGAACGAACAATGTATATTTTTTATGTTTTTTTCTCTTCTTCCAATTCTGTCTTTTAAGGCTTTCAGGTTTGATGACGTAGAAAGGGGGATTAAGCCTGCACTTTCTTCCCAGAACAAACAATGTATATTTTTTATGTTTTTTTCTCTTCTTCCAATTCTGTCTTTTAAAGCTTTCAGGTTTGATGACGTAGAAAGGGGGAGTAAGCCTGCACTTTCTTCCCAGAACTTTCTTGATCTTGCTCCCATCAAGCACCATCCGACAAAGAACTACATCGATAGGTTTAGATCCCAAAGAGTGATAGCAACTCCAAAAGTCTCCAAAATATAAATAAATAAAATAATTATAATAAATAAATAAATAAAAGTCTCCAAAAAAGTTTCAAGTCTCCAACATAAACCCAACTTTCCAAGTCTTCAAGGTATAACCACATTCCCGTTGAGTTTCCAAGATATGTATCACATTGTGAGTTATCAAGCCAGAACCCACATTTCAAGTATTCAAAATAAAACCAACTTACAAAGTCTCTAAAGGATAACTCATTTCCTGATTTTTTTCAAAATTTGTGAGTCTCCAAGGTAGGCCCCATATTTAGAACCATCTTGGCAAAACCCTTTTCCTGAGTCTCCAAGGTAGTTATTTAAACCATCAAGGCAGAACTCATTTACTGATTTTTTCAAAATTTGTGAGTCTCCAAGGTAGGCCCCATATTTAGAACCATCTTGACAGAACCCTTTTCCTGAGTCTCCAAGGTAGTTATTTAAACCATCAAGGCAGAACTCATTTACTGATTTTTTTTTCAAAATTTGTGAGTCTCCAAGGTAGGCCTCATATTTAGAACCATCTTGGCAGAACCCTTTTCCTGAGTCTCCAAGGTAGTTATTTAAACCATCAAGGCAGAACTCATTTACTGATTTTTTCAAAATTTGTGAGTCTCCAAGGTAAAACTTGTATTCTGGCTCATCAAGGTATAACTTGTTCAGTGGGTATTGTCTTGATAACTCACAATGAGTACTATTGCTGTAAAACTCTTTTTCAGGATTTTGCTGGTCTCCAAGGTATAACTCTTTGGTTGGGTCATCAAGGACGAACTCGTTCTGTGGGTCATGGTCGCTCACAAGGTCTTCAACCAAGCCAACAATTTCGCCCCAAGTTGTAGCAAAAGCAGTATTTTCATTTCGTATTTCAGATACAATTTCCTGTGAGAGAAAATAATAATGTATTAATTAAGTTATTTAATTATTAAATGAGTCGATGTTAAAAGGAACTGAAATAAAAAAAAAATCTTACCTCAACAGATAAGAGGTTTGAATCCAGTTCATCAACTTGAAGGTTTAGTTCCATACAAGTCTGAGAGTTCCAAGGAACCCCAAAGTCATCCCACTCAAGGTCTTGCTCGTTCTGTGGGTCTTGGTCGCTCACAAGGTCTTCAACCAAGCCAACAAT
This sequence comes from Eptatretus burgeri, assembly GCF_056783735.1. Classification (NCBI taxonomy): domain Eukaryota; kingdom Metazoa; phylum Chordata; class Myxini; order Myxiniformes; family Myxinidae; genus Eptatretus; species Eptatretus burgeri. Next base: position 64,191,453 of record NC_140973.1, read on the forward strand.
TTCGCCCCAAGTTGTGGCAAAATCGGTATTTTCATATTGCATTTCAGATACAATTTCCTGTGAGAGAAAATAATAATGTATTAATTAAGTTATTTAATTATTAAATGAGTATGCTTCAATCAAAGTTTGAAAATAGGAAAATAAAAATCTTACCTCAACAGATAAGAGGTTTGAATCCAGTTCATCAACTTGAAGGTTTAGTTCCATACAAGTCAGAGAGTTCCAGGCAATCACACAGCACACCATGGCCAGCAAAAAAATATGTTTAAAATGGAGCCTGGGCTTGAGGCTTTTATAGGGAAAGGCTGGTGGGTGTGGTTTCCTTTGGAAATTGCCTGGGCAAGCCCAGGCAAGCCTTCGTTGGGAAATTTTTCAAAACCATAACATGCTGTAATTTTCTAGTGATTTCTTTGTGAGTCAGAGATGAACTGGAAATGATGTAAGAGTAGGTGGGCTTAGCAAAAGTGGGCGGGGCTTAGGAAAATGGGCGTGGCTTATAAAAATACCTCATGGAAAGTGGGCGGGGCTTATAAAAATTTCGTGGAAAGTGGGCGGGGCTTAGCAAAAGTGAGCGGGGCTTATAAAAAATTCCGCGGGGAAAGTGGGCGGGGCTTAGAGGGAAGTGGGCGTGGCTTAACAAAAATAACCTGTGGCTCAGGAGGTGGTCAAACAAGAGCATTAAGAGAAGTTTATCATTTCGTAATGGCACAAAAGGGGTATCTTAAAAAATATAAAGATTCAAATGTTTTGTTTTTAAATATTTTAGATGGGGATTATTGTGCAAAGAAAATTAAACTATTGAAGGAATTTGAGAATGAACAAATGTTTATTGGTTCAATGAGTGAGCTAAACAATATGCATCGGTTATTTGATAAAGAGTGTCCCGAGGCTTAGACGTTTCAAATATTTCTTTAGAATCACCTTTAACAAATCTTTCTCTTATTGCATGGGTTATTTGAAAAAAAGTGTCCCCAGGTTAAAAGGGGAGACAAATAAATATACCTTGGGATAAAAAGGGGGTTTATTTTTAGGGAAAAAAAAATATGAATCGCTGAAAATCCCCCATTCATTTACATGGGGAAAAGTGAGCCAGAACCAGTATATTCACCCTACTATGGTATCCAGACATCACGATACACTTCACTGCATCATTGTCCAGAAGTGCTTGGCTTCTGTGCTGCCTGCGAGTGCTACTCTGTTTGATTTTGTTTCTGGTTTTCCTTATCTAATTAGCCTGTCCCCTGCGCAGCGGAAGACAAGATTTTGCAATCACTTCTGTGTGTCTGTGTCTGCAATTGAGCTTTTGTCATCAAATTTTCAATAAAGTTTTATTTTGAGAATATGGAGAAGTCGAATTAATAATTTTGTTCAAACGATTTTCATTATTATTATTGTTATTATTATTATTATTACATATTATTATTATCTTATCTGAAATTGTAATTCCAGATAAGGTATTGTCATCATGCACCGTCTGTCCGTCCATCTATCCGTCTCCTATTTCGACTTCTCCGGCCAAACTGCTGGGCCAATCTGGCTGAAATTTGGCAGCAACATTCCGCTCCTGACTGGTAATTGATTGCAAAGCTCGTTCTGGTCATGTGACTTTAAGTAGATCAAAATGGCCGACTTAGTACATTTCTTCAAAAATCTTCTCCAGATCTACCAGTTAAAAAAATGCTCCCAAATTTGGGTTCCAACATTAGGACATGGTAGGGATGTTAAATTGCAGAGGTCATGCCGATCACGTGACCATCTATGTGTTGAAATGGTGGACTTTGTAAAATTTGCGGAAAATTGCGTAAATTTCTTCAAAAATCTTCTTCTCCTGACTCACCTGTCAGAATGCTACCAAATTTGGGTTACAACATTGGGCCAGGGCCCAGATAAAGCTACAGGTCCAGTGGTCCTATTTTTATTGTTGTTCTTCGATCCTTTTTTGGCCTTTTTTTTTTCTCTCTCTCTCCTCCGGTTTTTTTTTTTTCCCCCTCTCAGCAACCACTTGTCCGATTGACAAATTTTCAGGGTGCGAGTGAACCCCCCTCCTCCCCATGGAGAATACTTCAATGATAATTGTGACATCATAGGTCATGTGGTGTCGCACCCATCTTGGATTAAATGACAGTGTTAAAACATATTTCTGAGACCGCTAATTGGAAATAATTGAAACTTGGCACATCTCGTTATACTCCCAATATGGAGTAATGGATTGTAAGGATGATGTCATCAGTGAAGTGATAGACCAGCCATAAATGTTTTAATTGAAATTCTTGTTTAATATTGAGTTTCAGTGTGTATATCCAGGCCATAACATTTTTGCCGTCAAATCTTCAACAAACCTTTATGATGAGATTGTGAAGAACACAAATGAATAAAATGTACAATTTTTTTTTTTAACTGTCGTTTTTCGTCAGGTTTAGTTAGAGGACAAAACTGACGCGGACGGGCTTTGCATTTTGAGATGCTTTCTCGTTGTATTTTAAATTGCTTTGGGGTGGTTTGATTTGTTGTTTCTGGTGGGAGGTTATTCCAGTCTCTTCTGGTATTAGGTATGTCACTATTAAGGTATTCCTTAGTGTGACACTGAAGAGGCACAAAGCAGTTGGCGTTTCCTCACTTGGAGTGGGCTGCTTGGTTGACCGATGCTGGGATATCAGCAGCAACTTCATGCTCTACTGCCTTGTAAAACAGTATCAGCCAACTTGGCTGTTGCCGATGTTGCAATGAAGGCCACTCCACGGAGTTCAACAATGATGTAACGCTGGAGGTTCTAGCACAGTCATTGGAGACGAACAGTGTTTCACGTCTTTGGACCATTTCCGTTTTTTTTATTATTGTTATTATCTTATTTGGAATTGGAATTCCAGATAAGGTATTGTCATCAGGTTCTATAGTCCCGAGACTGATTCTCTCCTCTACAAGATAGGCTTGGTGGGGATCCCAAACTGATGCTGTGTACTCAAGTTTGGGATGTACCGATGCCTTGTATGCAGTTATCTTAACTTTTGTGTTACATTTTGTTGGGTTTCTCCTTGCAAATCCCAGGATTTTGATTGCATCATTCACAACTTGGTTCACATGATGATCCCATGTCATGTTGCGTGACAGGTTAACACCAAGATAACAGCTCTGCTGAATGGATGTAAGGTTTACCCTCATGAAGTGTGTGAAATCCCTATAGTCCGGGAGCCAACCGATCAAAATTAAAAAAAAATTGCCCGGTCTGCTATAAAATTTTTGTGTTGATTTTCATAAAGAGACACCCTTTGAGTATATGAAAACCAATGTTGGCAATGGTGAAACTCTTGCGCAACAACACAGTCAACACTTTTGCGAGCCCCCTCTGATGACAAAATGTTGGCAAAAGCGAAGATGTAGGATGGGGGTATGGGTAATTCATATTGTCCTAAAATCATAACCACTAAACCTATATACACAAATGACCCCTCATATTAAAGAGGAGTTCATTTCCTATATCACAATTGGTGTAGATTTAACCTACCTACAATTGACAAGGTTATATGTCAAACAACAAAAGATTTATGCAACTCAGAAATGCTTGACTATCAATGGGGTCAAGAACAAGAACATACTTTTACATGCCATGGTTTTAAGGAAGATAAAATTAGAAATGGATTAACACAATATTGTGACATGAAACATCCTCTTCAGAGGAAGAGTCACTCTCTGAAACAACTCCACCACATGAACCTCTCTGACCAAGGCATATGCATGTCACTCAGCAAGGCACAGCAGCCTTTTTGCATGAACATCGTTTCAGACATTTGGATAATTTGCACATGCAAGACACAGTTTTGTCTATGTTTGGCTTGGCTGGCTTAGACATGAGAATTGGGACCAGTTTTCCATTGATAAGGGTTCTGCCAAATGTTGTGGCTGGGGAAGTGCTCGGTCACTGAGATGTGCACGTCTATACAGAAGCAATTGATACAATGCTCTTAAAACAAGGAAGTAAAACGCATCTTCTGTTGCTGGCAGTGACCTAAGGTCTAATTTTGAAGAGACAAACATATGCTGCCTGAGGGTATCCAAACAGCTGAACCCTTTTTGGCCATGCAGAGCAGTCCAGTATACTCTGGCCTCATCAATGACACATTCTGTTGCTGCCATTTCACTATCTCTTCCAAAATCAACAAGGTGGGGAAGGTTTCCTATCAGTCCCAGAGAAACCTGTGCCGCTCTTCTTTTCACAGGAACACAGGCATCATCCCAACTGACTGGAAGAGGGGCCTTGTTGTCCCTCTCTGGAAAGGGAAGGGTGATCGCCAAGACTGCAACAACTACCGAGGGGTGACGCTGCTCTCAGTGCCGGGCAAGGTCTTTGCTCGGATAATTCTTGATAGGGTTCGCCACCATCTGCTTGAGCACCAGCGTCCAGAACAGTCAGGCTTTACACCAAAGAGGTCAACGATTGACCGTATCCTTGCACTTCGTGTCCTCACCGAACGCAGACGAGAGTTTCGGCAGGGGCTGCTTGCAGCCTATGTTGATCTCTGTAAAGCGTTCGATTCAGTGAATCGGGATGTCCTCTGGAGAATTCTTGGTCTTCGTGGGGTGCCACCGAAACTGATCGATCTGATGTCTGAACTCTACTCTGGTACTGAGAGTGCTGTGGAGTGTGGTGGTACCATCTCTGACTTATTTCCAGTTGTTACTGGAGTTCGTCAGGGATGTGTACTTGCCCCCACACTTTTCAGCACTTGTATGGACTGGATTTTAGGGAGGATGTCGGAGAGATAAAGTTGCGGTGCATCGTTTGGCAATGTCAAGATCTCGGACCTTGATTTTGCAGATGATGCAGTCATCTTTGCGGAGACTTTAGACATCCTCTTGGGGGCCCTCGAGGTGCTGAATGAGGAGTCGGAGCCGTTGGGATTACGGATTTCTTGGGTCAAAACTAAGATCCAGGCTTTCGGTGACATCTTGGATGCTGCTGTCCTGTCTGTGTCTGTTTGTGGTGAGGATGTTGAGGTCGTGGATAGATTCACTTACCTTGGCAGTGATATTCATGTCTCCGCAGGTTGTGAGCCGGAGGTCAATAGACGTCTGGGTCGGGCCTGGGGAGTCATGGATTTACTGGATCATGGGGTGTGGCGCTGCCGGTACCTGTGCGGGAGGACGAAAGTCTGAGTCTTCAGGTCCTTGGTACTTCCAGTCTTGCTCTATGGGTGCGAGACTTGGACTTTGACCAAGGATCTGAGACGGAGACTTAATTCCTTTGGTACCAGGTCTCTTCGGAGAATCCTTGGCTATCGCTGGTCGGATTTTGTGTCCAACGAGCGGTTGCTGAGAGAGACTCAGATGAGATTTGTTACCTGCATAGTCCGTGAGCGTCAGCTGCGGCTGTATGGACATGTGGCTCGTTTTCCTGACGCTGATCCTGCTCACCAGATTCTCTCAGCGAGGGAGTCTCATGAGTGGAGGAGGCCAGTGGGCCGACCACGTGCCTCATGGTTGCAGCAGGTTGACCATCATCTCAAGGAGATGGGGATGGGCCTGGCATCTGCCTGGGGGATGGCCAGACGGAGGCCCCTGGAGTACCGGCGGAAAGTGGACGCAGCGACGCGCTGTTCTGGCACATGCTCCCATACCTGACCTGACCTCTTCTTTTCCCCTTCTGAATGAGTAGCTCACTGTGTCACATCCACACAACACATATGTGCACAGAAGTGTAGCTGCGACATCAAGAGGATTTTCTGGTACTTCTTGCTCAACACTTCTACCAGCTCATGAATAGGTAGGTATTGATTCTGCCGTTGTATCCAGAGTTCTTGCAATGTGTTCAAGCAGCAGAAGTGATATATACACAGCATAATTATGTCTGTATCTGTTGCATGCACAACAGCTCAATGGTGATCAGGATATTCCACACAATATGCAAGATGAGCAATAATCCTTGTGTCTGCCTCTTCATGTTCTTCACAAGGTAAGTCCAGAACTGAACTTGATGCTGATGTGATGGAAAGAGTGTGACCTTTGTTTTCCATCATACCACCAAGAATGATGGTCACTCCATCCGGAATAGCTGCAGGACTCTCACAAAGGGAAGTGCCAATGAAGTTCTGAAGATTTCCTTTATTTCTTGGATTCTTCATGAGTAAATTCCAGTCCGGAATTTCTAGACTCTTGGATGGTGAGAATTGTCTTGCCTGGTCTGTCTGGTTTCTCCTCTGCTGCTCATGACCCTTCAAAGTATGGCTATCATCAAAATCATACTGATCACCAATGATGTTGACACAGTTGCACATTTCAGGTTTGAACTGAAGGAGCTTGCGAAGATACAGCTGGGGAAGTTCACCAAATGTTTTTGCACCCATTTTTTGGTATTTATTTACAAATGCCATTGTGTCTACCAGATAAACTGTGTATAGGTCACTCTGTGGTAATGATGGCAGCTGTAAAACAACATCCTGCTCAGCTTCAGCAATTAGCACTGCCACGAAATCAGACTTGTTGCCTTTGCGCATTACAAACCCCTGTGCTAAGTGTGGATCAACCTCAAACAGGGATGATGGATAGTCTGTCCACTCATGGGAAAATGCAATCTGTCTTGTGACTGGGTCGGCATCTCGATAGAAACACAGCACACGTGTAGTTGCAGTCTCATCTTGATAGATCCTGATTAAACTCTGTTTCCTTGATGGGTTTGATTTCTTCTGTGAGGAGAAAGTTACCAGCTTCAGTGGTTCAATCTTAATAGAGACCACCTCTTCTGCTTTCATAATGGCTTCCATGCCCTTAGCTTGAGCATGGACCAAGTCTTTTGAAGCATCCTTCTCACCAGTTGCTCTATTGAGCAGATCCACTTGGTTGTTACACTGGAATGGGTTTATCATCTGCTGGCATATCACTTTCTTGATCTCCTCAACATGCATATGTTCTTCTGTTGCCTGCTTATGTGTTTCTCCATGATGAGTAGATTCCTGTTGGCCTAGATTAGCCATAGACTTTATGTTCTCTGATACAGCTGTGAGAAATGGTGCTGTCTTCACATATTTATCTCGAGCAGCTGGTGCCTGAGATATGCCTTTGAACAGAGATGTCTTCCCTTCATTGTTGTATGTCTGCTCCAGGGCCATGTCACTCCAAACACCATTGAATTTTCCTTTGGAAGAGTGAACTGTGAAGTACCCAACCTGGATCTAGCAAACCTTAACCGAACTGTGTTCAATAGAGTAAGAGGATTTTGGGGGTAGGGGTAATTTTGGTTGACAAAAATGTTAATTTTCTCTTTAAAAATTGATAGAACTCACTCAAATTTGCTGTTTTAATTAGCCATGGATACCATGTTCATATCACATTAAGAGAAATTAGTATTCTAATGCAGCATCTGCCTATGATAAGAAAAGTTCTAAAGGCCATCTTCAAAAAACGTTATTTTTAAGGCATTTTTCACAAAATTATGTACTTTTACGAGGTTTACTTCCACAAAGGCAATTTTTTTTGTCATTTTACAATGCACTGATTGAATTCTTACATTTAGTTCACATTTATTTTTCATGAATGTGATTTTTTAATTTTTTTAGAAATTTTATTGACAATTGCTGTTTTATCAAATTTTTCAAATCTTCCTCAAACAAAAACGTCCGCCAAAATTTTTCGCAAGAGCTTATGAATTGCCAACATTGGTTTTCATGAACTGCAAACATATATCTAAACATCCTGGGGGTGTAAAATTTTATAGCAGAGGCTGTAAGGTCCAACCCTAAAACAGCCTCGTACACAGGTTGGCTCCCGGACTACTAGGTTTTCTGCGTCTTGTTGCTTGCAGTGTGTGGCTCTGATGGGTTTAAAGTCATTTGCCATCTGTGAGACCAGTCCCTCAATGCGTCTCGATCTTTCTGCAGCTGTACTTGAACTTCCTTGTCCACAGATGGGGCGGTACAACAGGCAATCATTTGTAAAGAGCTTTATCTTGGTCCCTTGACTTGGTCCCTTGACTCATTCTCTTCCCGATGTCATTGATGTACATCCGAAACATAAAGGGGCTGAGAACGGTCCCCTGGGGGACACATGTTGTAACTTGTATTGGTTGGGATGTTTTTCCATCAACAACAACACGTTGACTTCTCTTGGTTCGCCAGGTATTGATCCATCGCAAGGTTTCACCTCTTAACCCATCGTGGTTGATTTTACGCAGGAGTTTTTGATGTGCCACAGTATCAAATGCTTTACTAAAATCTAGTCGAGTCATCCCTTAAATATCTTGGGTTTTGACCGATCGTGGGCAACCTATTTTGTTCGGATTTGGTTACTGCAGGACTTCATTTCGACCAATCGTAGTTTTTGAGCTGAGATGAGTCATTGTTTGCATCCATGTGTATGATTATCTTGCATTACGAGCCTTTTGTTGTGTCTCGCGCACAGTTAATAATGGTGCCCAAATGTAAAAGGATGGACAAAATTTGTTGTGCTAAAAGGTAGAGACAGGTTATGATGGTTTAAAAAAAAAATAGTCGTGGCCAAAAATATTGGCACCCTTGCACTTTTTTCAAATAACACTTTTCTCAAAAATAAGTTGAAATTGACAAAAGTATTTTGTCTCCACAATTCTTTATTTCACTGTTAATATGACACAACCTTTGTTTTTGGTTCAGAACTTAATACAGTCATGCGCCACTTAACGATGGGGTTACGTTCGAAGAAACGCGTCGTTAAGTGACGTCATCGTTGTGCGAACATCAATTTTTTTTTCGTTTGCATTTTCGAACATCGTACTTACACAAAACTACACACCTCGGCTATATGGTGTAGCCTATTGCTCCTCGGATACAAACCTGTACAGCATGTTACTGCACTGAATACTGTCAGCAATTGTAACACGCATCCAAGAGACGGAAGACATGTTAGTTTTACCTTTGTGCTGGTCATGACGGCCATCGGTGTTGTTAGCAGCAGCTTACAATCTCCACTCGCATAGATTATAGAAAGATGAATAAATAGCGTTTGGATTTTATAAATACGTAATCATTGTATCGATGTTATAATTTATAAATGAAGAAACGAGCACCTGTCAATTGTGAGATATATATATATATATATATATATATATATATATATATATATATATATATATATATTTTTTTTTCGGAACAGTGCGATTGTTTTAACGACATAAAAAGCTTCACTAAAATAAATTTGCGTTTTAATTTCGACTGTAACAACGATTTATTCGCGGAATTCTTCAATTCAAAGGTAATTTACTTGCTGGAAGGTGAACGTGCAAACATTGATTCAGTTTGCAAGCCGATTTCCTTGAATCCCGATTTAGCACGACCCTGCTTTTTTCGCGATGACATTTTATGGACCTCAACGATTGCATTATAACAGGGCCACACTGTCGTGTATTATGTACTGTACAGTGTACATAATTGCATGTGCTATTTTTATACGACTGGCAGCACTACGTCGGCTCCATCGCTCAGCGATAGGAATTTTTCAGCTATATATATATTTTTTTCAGAGCTGGCAGATCCGTCGTATATGCGATCCGTCGTTGCCCGGAACGTCGTTAAGCGGCGCATGACTGTATATCCTTTTAAATCAGAAAATAAAAAGAAATGGCATTGACACCCTGGATTTAATATTTGGTAGCACAAACTTTGGACAAAATATCTGCAGTCAAGTGCTTCCCTTGACATGAATGAGCTTCCTACACCTCTTGAGTGGCAGTTTGTCCCACTCTTCTTGTGCAAACGGCTTCAGTTCTCCCAGATTTGAAGTGTGCCTTCTCCCAACTGCTGTTTTCAGATCCCCCCACAGGTGTTCAATGGAATTTACATCTGGACTCATTGCTGACCACTTCAGCACAGTCCAGCGTTTTGGCTTGAACCATTCCTGGGTGATTTTTGAAGTGTGTTTGGGGCCATTGTCCTGCAAGACCCATGACCTTTGACGGCGACCCAGCTTTCTGACACTGGGTTGACCATTGTGCTCCAAAATGCCTTGGTAATCTCCTGATCTCATGATGTCATGTACACATTCAAGGCACCCAATGCCAGGAAGCACAGCAACCCCAAAACATCACTGAATCTCCTCCATGTTTGACTGTAGGGAAGGTGTTCTTTTCTTTTGAAGGCCTCATTTTGTTTTCTGTAAACAGAGATGATGTGCTTTACCAAAAAGCTCTAATTTGGTCTCATCTGTCCACAGGACATTCTCCCAGAAGGATTTTGAATTGTTCAGGTGTGTCTTGGCAAACTCCAGTCAGGCTTTCTTATGTATGTCTCTCAGCAGTGGGGTCCTCCTGGGTCTCCTACCATTGAACCCCCTTTCATTGAATTGGTGACGGATGGTGCAAGTTGAAACTGTCGAACCTTGTGTCTGAAGGTCAGCTTGAATCTGTTTGGCAGTTGATCAAGGTGCTTTCTATCCACCATTCGAACAATCTTTCGTTGCAATCTTCGATCAAGTCTTCTCTCGCGGCCACGTCCAGGGAGATTGAATACAGTACCATGGGCCTTAAACTTCCTGATAACATGATGCATGGTGGACACAAGAACATCAGTCTCTGGAGAAGGAGTTGTAGCTTTGAGATTGTCCATGCTTGGCTACAATCCTGTGTCTGACCTCAGACAATTCTCTGGTTTTCTTTCTTTTCTCCATGCTCATTGCGGTACACACAGTGAAACAAAACAGTAAAATGACTCCTTTTCTCTATTCAAACTGGTTGAATGATTTTTATATTGCAGGCACCTGCTACTCACCATAGGTGAGTTCAATTCTAAAGTAAAGGGGAGTCACCTGCTTGAAATCCAATTATTTCTAACAACTTCTAAAAGGTGCCAATAATATTGTCTGGGCCATTTTCGGATTTGTGTGTGGAATAAGCAAAGATTTAGTAATTTTCACCTTTTTTTTTTGTTTTGTTCCACTGCACCAAAGAAATGCATATATGGATACCAAAAGATTTTGAAATTTCAACAATTTTCTGGAAGAAATGGTGCATTATTTGAAAAACGTGCAAGGGTGCCAATATTTTTGGCCACGACTGTAAGTGAGATCGGTCTGTAGTTAGCAGGGAGTGATGGGTTTCATTTACTTGGGTGAAAATCGTTCTCTTTCCCACGTCTTTGTTTCTCAAGACCGTGCAGGGTGTAATGTGTTCTATGAACTCTCTTGTTGATGAAATGTTCTAATTGTCTTTCTCAGAGCTAAATGCTCGACCAACAACCCTATTACATTGACCTCTGTATTGAATATCTTTATCCACATTGCTGCTGTTGTTGTTTTTGGAGCTTCACTTTTATTTCTCACCACAGCGGTGTTCTGGGATCGCTGCAATGAGCTGCAGGATATCGAAAAGATCATGTCTCAGATCGAGCGCGGAGAGGCTCGGATCCAGCGTCGCATCGGCATCAAGAAAGCGTTGGATGTGAAGGTATGGCGTGCTCTCAACAAGAACTGTCAAAGGCAAAAAATCTTGGGTGGTGTAGTCTCATTTAAATCTTTCCTTCTTCCCTCAGCGCATTCTCAGAAAGAGATTTTAAAATCAGATTGTGTACTTTATTTCATGGTTTTGGTTGTTTGTTGCTGATTATGACCATGCCTATTATAGTCCCCTGGACTCTGTATAGAATTGATTGATGAATTTTGTGTGGACAGTGGCGTGAAAACGGGAAAGCAGGGGGGGGCGAAAAACACCTCAATGGATAGGTTATGAGCTGTAGTTGTGCACCTTTACACTGGTTTTTTGACAGACATGAAGATGCGAGGAAAAAACGGTATTTTTAATCGCGCTAATATATTATATTGCGAGACGCCAACCATGATGACGCTGCTAATAAATCCTTGTCTTTCATTACCCTCATAACCCATTCCTTATTATTGTTTAATACATGTTTAAACCTTTAGCCCCTTTTTATCTTGCCAAAACGAAGTTTTTGCAAGATATGTTAGTCAGCTTGTCTGTTTTTATTATTTTTTTTGTCTGTAATCACGTATAAAAAATTCTGCAGAGCACAGTTATCATTGGAAATTTTTGTAACTTCGCATATCAGAGGCCTATAGAGGTCCCTTTCAGTGCATAAAATTTTGAAGGTCAAAGGTCAAGGTCACTTTGTCGCAAATCAGGGGAGTTGACGAAACCCTTATTTTTTGAGTAATTTTGATTGGATCGTCTTCAAACTTCATGGGAATATATTTCATGGTCTGGCGCTCAGCTGATTAATTTTTGGTGACGATTGGCCTTGACCTTCATGGTTAGCGCCTGAGGTCAAACATATTTGACCCCAAGGTCAAATTTTCAAGTTTTAGGAACCATATCGTGTAGTACCTCAAATTGAACACCTCGATGAGTGCTTTCTAGATATGTCAAGCTTGAGACATTATGACGTCATTTGGTGACGTTATGAGGCAAACATATTTTTCATGGTTACTCTGTAGAATGATTCTCATCGGAATATCTCGTAGGCAGATATTCCTCAAGGAGTCGCTCCTGGTGGATAGCAGCTCTGTTCACCTCAGTGTGACCTTAAAGAAGTCACACGTGGTCACCTTTTGGCAAGATACGGGTCACCCTGCGGGTGACATTGGTTTATTTCTGTGTTCCCATAATGACCTTTAACAACAAGAACGATAGCTTCATGGTCCTAGGGGACTCATATGTTAAAAAGAACATACCCTTATATTTGGTCACATATGTCCTCACAAGACTCTGGCCCTGTCACCAGATTGCTCGCTACAAGGCACCCTTCCACCAACTGCGCATCGCCTACGGTACCAACAAAGGGAAGAACTACACTGAAGAAGAGGATCGTTTCCTCATCTGCATGCTTCACAAGATGGGTTTCGACCGGGAGAGCGTCTATGACGAGCTGCGGCAGTGCGTTCGCAACGCTCCGCAATTCAAGTTTGACTGGTTTCTCAAATCCCGCACTGCCATGGTACGTTTTCTTCCTTCCTGGATCTTGGAATGCGTGAAAACGTGCAACCCTGTTTGTCTTGAGTTTTTCATTTGATTGTTCATTCAGTCATTCTTTCAAAAAAAAGCATTTATATTACAGGTCTCCTGAAAAAGCTTAACTATTCAAGTGAGGACTACATGGTGGATAGATGATTAGGTATGGAGTTGGTGGAAGTAAAGAAAGTATTGATTTGGTAGGGAATTGCAGAGACTCGTTTTTAATCTCCACCTGTCATGCAGAAACATTATCTTTCACGTCATCACGCACAACCTGGAGTCATTATTGAAAACGGGAGGGAGTAATGATGACGTAAGCCCGTTCTGTGACTTGAGCTGAACATCATGGCGTCACCGCCACAAGCTTCTCGCAGCGCTATTACAGCGATGCCAAATGCAATTTCACCTAATAAATGCAAACTAATTTTTATCTCTGGTTTGTTATCCTAGTTGTCTTTATTGGTTTCTCGTCAACAAAATATATCGGTAAATGAAAATTGTTTTTCCTTTTCTTTTGCGTAAAAGATGCAAACACGACAGGTTAACAGTTCTTCTTCTTCATTTTGGTTTCGGTATCGGTCAAACTAATTTAAACTTGGACTACATTGTTTTTGTGAGTGTTACAACAAAATTAACTTCATTATTGTGTTACTGTCTGTATTATTAGGTCAACAATAATATTATAACATCACTTACAACTAAAACCATCATTATACCATTGGCATATGGCTTTGCTTTGAGAGAAACATGACGGTTTATGAGAAACTAAGTGTAATTCTCACATCGGAAATAATGGAAACTGTTCTTCCGAATAACGATGGGTTATAAAGGTACGTAACCCCTACGTTACGGGGAGGATACCTGTCCTCCTTATTCTGCTTCTTCCTTCTCTTTATTATTCCCCGCCACGTGGTGGAAGGGGGATATTGTTGTCACCCAGGTCGTCTGGCTGGCCGTCTGTCCGGGTGTCAACATTTATAGCTGTGAGTGCGATAACTCATAAACTGTTCGCCATATCGATTTGAAATTTGGGTCACATGTACCACCTGAAAAGGAAGAACCCTATTGATTTTGGGCGTGGCCGGATCCAAGATGGCCGACTGGGGTGGCCATCTTGAAAAATAATTTTTTTGTAATAAATGGAAAACCGCTTATCTGATTTCAATTATTTTTAGTTACTTCGTTCCTCACCCCTGGGGAACTTTTTCGAGATGATGACCAAATGGTGTCTTGTTTCCAATTCACCTCCCTCATTATCTGGAATATGTATGACCTTTTTCATTCAATGGCGGGGGATTCCCCATCTCTGATGGTATATTTTTTTATTTTTTTATTTTCCCAGGCACACGATCAACAACGCCCCTCGGCAAAAATTGGCGATCCCAATGGCACGTGAGAGCGCTCGCGCTCCTTACCCCTTTGAACCCAGCGGCCAATTTGCCAGCCTCTATTCAAACGTCCATATACCCTCACAGCCGTTTTACAGGCCGCTATTCAAATCTCCATAGACCCGAGCGGCCGGATTTTTCTCCAGGGAGCCCAGGGTGGGGGAGCCGAAAGTCCAAGGAGCTCAGGGTTCAAAGGATTAACGCTCCTTGGACCATGCTGTATTTTTCAGTTATTTAGTTTTCACCGGTTCTTCGTTTGTTTCTAGGCTTTGCCTATTTCATATTAAAGTTAATTCAGCTCCTTTGATCAAGAGGTTTACAAGCATATAAAGTGGCTTGACCCAGCCAACTGGTGTGATGTCCAGTCCGATTTCCAATCACTTTAATTTCTGGCCTCTCGCTTTGAAGTTGCACTTGGCCACTGTGACTTCGATAAGTCCAAACTGAAAAGGGAGTAGAAAGACCTGAAGAACACAGTGAACCACTACTTTAGCAAAGTGAAAGCCAAGTCTGTGGAAAAATGAACGCGAGTTTTGAAATGTGTTTGTTGGCAGAAATACATATGTGTATAGATGTCAGCAATAGCATTGTGGAGGGGGGGGATTTAGTCATCTCACTCACATGTTGTCAGACAGGAAGTTAAATCTCATACATGGCATCACGGAGAATCTTCTTCTTATTAGTGTCAATAATTTGGTCGGGACAGAAAAAGTGAAGAAGTGATGAAATCTGCTTTTGACAACTACATGGAGCTACTGTATGGTGGAAGGTCAAACTGAACGTCACTGATTACCCATTAAGCAGCCATGGAGTCCCAGTAAAACGGCAAAAATCAGACACAGTGACTTTGAAAAATCAAGCAGCAGCAGTGACACGATTGTTGGCATTAGCAGTGATGACAGTTGTTCTGGAAGTGGAAGTGGCTATGATCGGAATGATTCGGACACATCAGATATGGAGGACAACGCCAAATGATGCCGACATGGAAGTGTTTTCGGATCTTGTTGGCAGTTCTGAGAATGAGGACATTACATCGGTTGTACGTTTTGTGTTGAACCCAGGCTGGGATGACAACATTATGAATATTTTCTTGTTGGAGGTACTGTTCGCCCTGCTATTTGCCAGGGATACGTTCCTGAAAAATTCTGCAAATTTCGAATCCGCGAATGTCGGGGCATTGTTTCAATGGAAAAAGGGGGGATAGTTTCCCAGTGGTTCGTAATTCATTAGGAAAAATCAGAAATTTACTTGAGCAAATGCAATCACTCTCGCAAGTAAAGAAAATAAACCGAGGTGAGCGATATTTATGGAAGCGATCACTCTCTCAAACCAAATCCAGGAGAGCGATTTACAGCTCTCACAGATTTTACAAACCCGAGTCTGGAATCGGTGGAATTAAATAAAGTATTGATGAGGTAGGGAATCTGTGGAACGAAAAAGTACAGTACTGTACTGTTAAAGATGACAGATTGATAACAAAAACATTTCTCATCCAGAATCATGTCCGAAGCAATGCCATGGTGCTTTTCGCACCTTATTCATTATATAGAGTTGACTGATCACATGTCTGGCTCATTGCATTTGACGTTTGTGGTTAAAGTACATGTTTTTGCTTTCAATAGCCTATTTGTGAGTTACTCCTTGGTCATTTGGTTGAAGGAGCAAATCGTGGTGCAATATATGGTTCTGAGTAGTTATACCATGGAATCCACACAAAAAAAATGCATGAATCCAGTTTATGTATAAAAAAAAATCCATCTTTTCACAAGTGTAAATAATTCAGCAAAACAATATTATTATATTAATACACTAAGTCATATTTTGTAGACGTATCTCCTCCGAAACTGCCAGACGGATTGTCGCCACTTTCGGCATGCGGGTGCTCTGTAGTCTAATGTACAGCATTGGCTATGTGAGATCGTGCCAGACGGACAGGTTTGGGAATTTTTGGCGATTTTCTAATTTTTACATTCGTTTGCATGGCGACGTGTGACGTCACTGCTGAGAGACGTGATGACGTCATGACATCGTCGGTCATTTGCTGACTTCATTACATCTGTCGTCGACAGACCGTCACCGCTGAGAGGCGTAATGCCACTCCGAGAAAACAGCGTCTGCAATGTAAAACCCTCTTCTGCACATGCTGACTACCTCAGAAGGTGCATTTGACACAAAAAATGTAACAAGAATCATTGTATATAAAGAAATTCTATAAATCACATTGTAAACACTGGATATATTGATGTCCTAACGAACCCTCACTTTAGAAACTTCGCGTGGAGCAGGGGTTTGGCTAGTATTTATTTTGTTCAGGGTCCCACGGAATGCAGAATTTGTGCAAAGGCAAAGACAATTATTCTCTAAAACGAGTTAAACTTGCTTTAGATACAACAGCGAATCAACAGATACCAGCTGAGTCTGAAAAAGTAATTCGGTCTAACCCTGTATCATTACCCCATGCATGTGAAGCAAAAAGTGGAGTTAAGCATTTGGTTTTCGTGTCTATCTTTCTGTCTGGCTGATGAGTTTATGAACGAGGAACAACTTATTTCAGTTGAATGTTATATCTTGCAAATTAATCGGAACATGAATAGGAAGACAAGTTTGCCGTTTTTGTCCTGAACCATACATTGGCTCTGAATTTGTCCCAACAGCACGTGCGCAGAGAGGAGTGAGATATTTTTTGAATCTGCCTGTTTAGAAGTTAAACAAAATTAAAAATCATTCTGAACAGGAAACTTACTGTTTATAAGGACGGTATAAAGGACACAAACAACATGCACGAATCACTAATGTAACATGTTAGACAGGGTGATGTAATAGAGACTGGGTAAAACGGTGGTAAAACCTGGAATTAGTTTATTTTTACACCTTTAAACCTCTTTAAACCTTTATTAGGTCATCTCTACCGAGATGACCTAAGAAAGCCGGACCAAATGTCCGTCCGTCCGTACGTACGTCCGTCAACAATTTTTCTTTCCCATCTTGATGAAACTTAGTATGTGGGTAGAGGTCGATGAGTGTTGCACAACGATATAACTTTTGTCCGGGTTCAAGGTCAGGGACGAGGTCACGAGGTCACGTAAGTTATAAAAAAAAAAATCGCCATTTTCAAAACCTATCTCGTCTGCCATTCTACAAGATATTCGGCAACTGTTTATTGATTATGATAGTAAAAAATATTATCTTGTATCTAACTGGACAGATTTTTGAATTTCCGTCCCGTTTGGCCGCCACGTAACCTGGAAGATGGTCAAAAACACCTCCCGGTACAAAGAAAACTTTTTACTTCCGATCTTGATGAAATTTGGTATGTGGGTAGAGGTCGATGAGTGATACCAAACGACAAATTTTTTCCCGGATTCGAGGTCAGGGTCAAGGTCACGAGGTCACGAAAGTTGTGGAAGTCGCCATTTTCAAAACCTATCTAGTCTGTCATTTTAGGAGATATCTGGCAATGGTTCATCGATTATGATAGTAAAAACATTATAGAGATGACCGTCACCCCCACACGGGGGTAATTTTTTTAAATTGAATTATATACTTGAACACTGCAGAACACAAATCGCCTTCATAATACTTCAAAGAACCATGTTATATATCGATAGTGAGGGCATGGCATGTGAGAGGGTGTAGTATCAGGGTGAAGAAGAGGCCACCATGTGTCTATGTACGATGCCGATTGACGCTGTGTTCGATGGTGATTAATAAAACCTACATCTCCGAAACGGACTCAACATTGTCTTATTACAGCATATAAGGGTGATGTACAAGACTGCTTGAGTAACGCTAAACTTTCGGATTTTTTTTTAATGATCTTTGAAATATTTATTTCATTAAAATTGAAGTACACGAGGACCTCGACATTCTTGAGGGATACGTTCCGGGAAAACCCCGCGAATGTTGAAACCGCGAATGTGGGGGGGCATTGTTTCAATGGGAAATGGGAGGATAGGTTCCGGGGATCTCAACCTGCGAATGTCGGGAAAAATCTCGTGAAATTGAAGGAAAATTCTGTGGAAATAGAGGAAAATCTGCGAGTGTTTTGTTGTTGTTACAAAGGGGACAAGGGGGATAATGTTATTGGTTCGCAGCAGTTCCTGGTTCACGGAAAAGGCCGCAAATGGTGATTTACACTGAGATGCGCTCAGTGTTTCCATTCTTTAACTCACAGGACATGACATCTTTCCTATCTCTAGGTAGATTATGCTGAGCGTTTTTAAAATGTAACGGCTCAGATGGTGCTGTTTGTAGCAAGATGGTGATTTACACTAAGATGTGCTGAATGTCTCCATTGTGTAATGTCCGTGTGTGGTGATCTGGTAATTACTGGAAACATCAATGGATGCTGTTTGTGTTTTCATTCTGTAAGTAACTCACAGGGGATGGCGTCATGGGGAATGACATGTTGCACTGTTGAGACATCCCACAAAACTATGTTTATGCCACGAAGCCACAACACAGTACCGTATGTTTAAAGTGCACATGATGAGACATCCCACAAAACTCTTTATCCCACAAAGCTACAATACTGTACACATACAGGAAGCAGGTCATCCTCGCAGCTCGTGGAAGATGTTTTTTGCGTACAGTACGTACATCCAGCTGCTTTGTGCTTGGCTCCTGGAAGATATGTTTTAGAACTGCGTTATGCTCACAGCTCGTGGAAAAAAAAAATCGCTACGAGAACCGTGAATACGTGGGCAATTTCCCATGAATGTAGGAGCATGTCCCAAATTATCAACCATGAATACGTGGAACCCGCGAATGTTGGGGTCCGGGTGTATATACCTTAACACAGCATGGGTGTATCATGTTCTTTGAACTCTCGTTTGCTATGGACTCAGGTAGGTTGGGGGTGGGGTGGAGTTCTTGTGCAGTTTTACTTTGTAAGTGTGTCACTTTGTAACATGGTGATGGATATGTACATTTTCAGGAGTTGCAGAGACGCTGCAACACATTGATATCTCTCATCGAGAAGGAGAACCTGGAGCTGGAAGAGAAAGAGAAAGCTGAAAGGAAGAAGCGCGGACCCAAAGTAGGATTAATTTTAAAATATTTACCTGCTACTAGTGGGCCTGTTGGTCCATTGGACCAGATTTTCATTGGTCTTCATGGCCTTGTAGCATACCTGCCTGCTGTACTGCTTGAGCATTAGCTTACCTTGCACTAAACCCAGATGTGCTTGGGCCAGGATGGGGATTATACGTTCATTATTATTATTACTAGTACGGGCCCGTAGGTGAGTGCCAGTATGTGCAGCCTCTCTCTCTCTCTCAAACCTCGAAAAGGCACATCCGCGGGTCCCCATCAATATTCCTGGCAAGTTTCAATCGTGCAAAAGAAATAATAATAAATAAATATTAATTGTGATGTCATTCGTGACATCATAGAACCATGTCCTGTCATTGGTCGACAGATAAATGGCCGTAACTTAGGAACCGCTCGTCCGATTAATATCAAACCTTGAAAAGGCACATCCGCGGGGCCCCGGCAATATTCCTGTCAAGTTTCAATCAGATCGGACCGTCAATCGTGCAAAAATAAATAAATAAACATTAATTGTGACGTCATTCGTGATGTCATAGCACCGTGTCTTGTCATTGGTCGACATAAATAGCCGTAACTTGGGAACCGCTCGTCCGATCGATATCAAACCTCGAAAAGGCACATCCGCGGGTCCCCGACAATATTCCTGGCAAGTTTCAATGAGATCGGACCGGCGGTCGTCGAGAAACTGCGGTCGCAGACAGACAGACAAACAGACAGACACACACACAGAGATTGCTGGAATTATAGATAGATTACCAAATTATAGTTATTATTATTATTATTGTTAATATTATTAGTACAGTATTAATTATTGTGTTGTGTTGGTTATTTTTATAGAAGTGTCTGTACTTTCTCACCTTTTTATACCTCTGCAGCCGAAGGAGCTGGAGGCTTTATGTTTTTGCATTGTGCGTGCGTGCATCGCAGATTTTTGTAACCGCAATAACTTGTGAACTACTTCAGGGATTCCAACTAAACTTGGTCAAAGTATGAACTGCAGTACAAAGATGAATCTATTCGATTTTTGGGGTCAAAGATCAATGGTCATGTCACCTTTAATTGAAAGTATTAGTCACCACAACATCTTGTGAACCACAAAAGGGATTTCAACCAAACTTGGCAAAAGTATGGACTGTGATACAAAGATGATCTGATTCAATTTTGGGTTCAACAGGTCAAAGGTCATGTGCCCTTTGAAA
Organism: Eptatretus burgeri; assembly: GCF_056783735.1. Classification (NCBI taxonomy): domain Eukaryota; kingdom Metazoa; phylum Chordata; class Myxini; order Myxiniformes; family Myxinidae; genus Eptatretus; species Eptatretus burgeri. Next base: position 64,212,014 of record NC_140973.1, read on the forward strand.
ATAGTTTTGCATATTATAAGTCCAGTTCGAAGCATCTGATGTTTTCTCTTCCACTTACGTTTCTCTTCTCTCTCACAGTGTTTCATCTGACCTTTAATTGAGATCAAACGTAACAGGGGGTCGATCTTTAACACGGGCGGATGCATATCCAGACGCATTTGCATCAAATTCTATTTTCTAATTTTGTTGTTGCTCATTGTTTATCAGAATCAAGCCAAAAATGTTTTGTTTTGTTCATGTGATTACAGGCACAGAAGCGAAAGTTGGAGAGCTCGGATGGCCGGCCGAAAAAGAAGAAACTGAAGCTGTGAAGTCTCCCTTTGAGCTCCTGCTTCTACCCGTCACGCTCCTGTATCTTAACCCTTGCGTTTTACAAATACCACTTCTTTCCTTCTCACATTTGTATTGATCTGCAGATCGCTGACGTAGTCATCACTGTTCCTACTCCTCGCTAAATAAATAAATTAATCAATGCGCAGAGGGTCCATCTTGTCCAAGTACACTTGCAATGCAGTGACTCAGGACTTGCAGGAATCTTTTTCCTTCCCAGTCTAATTATTTTAACTCGAATTCCATTAAGGCACTTGAACCTTTTGCTCTTTTTGACCTTCGTGCCGATGAGCAGAGTGTTTCGGCACATTTCAGCAGTGCTGCCGGACTCTTGGCTGGTAGGTTAGCTGCACCTGTGATGTTAATTTTGACCGCCAGGCTGTTGCTGCCTGCTTATGAAATGGTGCATTTTTGACCAAAGTGGTTACTTGACATTTTCCAGATGTTAAAACAATAGGGATTTTTGCAGTAAGGGGAATGTTACCCTCCCTGGCAGGGAAATAAAAAACCGCTCTCGTTTGTAATGGGTTGAATAATAGATAAAAGCTTTTCTTTGTCGGTTTTATTTTTTTGTAAAAGAGGCCTTTGACCTTTGACTGAACTTTCCGAAATGCAGTCTTTCAATGGGACCAACTTTTTTATTGTAAAGTTGATTACATCGTCCTCGTATTGTTCTTCAAATGTTTTGTTGCATTATATTTCAAATCTTATGGCTTTCCTTTTCCTCTCCCCTTAAATGTTGTTTATTTCTTTTTAACAATAAAATTACTTTTGGAGTACTTGCGTTTCCACATGGGTCACTTACTTTTTTGGGGGGGTTTCCAGGACAGGTAGTCGTATTTGTGCTACAGTGATGGACGCACTTGTGGAATGATTTTTTAATACCAGGAGGGGATTATTTGTAAAGTACCGGTAGATCAAATATGTGCTGTCGGTGTTTTGGTGTATGTCAGACAGACTAATTTTGTTCGCCTTTTCTGCTGGTCGGACAGCAAAAAGGTAGGAACACTTGCTTTTGAGGTATCCATCTTGCGTTCAAATCTTGACCCAACTATAAACTACCACCCTGGTGTTTCGCGTGTAGGACGAGGCATTAAAGTGCGGTGCACCGGTCCATGTGAAAGACGTTAATCCGGACAAGCCATCTATGAAAATTGGTTATTGGCCGACGCTGGTCGTGCAATGTCCTTCATAAATAGTTGGCGGGTCATCACCTGCACCTTGAACAAATTACAAATTTCTGCCAAAATCACCCTCAGTCGAACGTCAGGCCTGGTTGTGAAAGACTTGGGTCAAAAACTTTCCCTGGCAGACCCCACAGAAATGTGGGAATAATTGTGGCCAATTAAAATAATAGTAATAAATAAAGAAGAAGAGGAGAATTGTTGAAACTTTTGATCATTTTCACCCTTACCAGAGGAGAGGGTCTGTTTGTCTGTCCACGCACAACTTGAGTACAGTGTTTCTCTGCAACCGCTTGTCGGATTGACACGATTTTCACAACAGGAGTGACTAATGTAGAATGTTTTTATGATAAAGTCATGGGTCACATGGTGTGACAGCCATGTTGGAAAAAAGGAAAACCTTTCGATCTGCATCTTCGAAACTGCATCAAGGAAAAAATTGAAGCTTGGCACATGACAAGTACTCCTCATGGGGAATGCGGATTTTTTTTAATGATGTCATAGGTGCTTTCTTATGATGTCATTGCATAAGTAGAATGCTACATCTGATTAGTATGAAAATTTGAGGATCTTGGGATAAATTGTTCAACAGAAAAAAAAAAAGATGACGTCATCAGTCACGTGGTTTGGCAGCCCTTTTCATTTTTAACCTTCAAAAATCTTATTCTCTGAAATGGCTAAATAGAGGCACAAAACTTTACAGCTATGACCTATCCATGAGGAACAAAACATTCCCACCTATGATGTCACAGGTCACATTGTTTTGCAGCCATATTGGATTTACCGTAAAATCTTTAAAAAAAACCTCCTCCAGAATGGCTGGATAGATCAAGGGGAAACTTCACACAAATGTTCCCCAAGGATTGGGGATACCAGGGTATTCACAAATAATTAATAGGTCACATGGTTTTGCAGCCATATTGGATTGAATGAAAATCTTTAAAAAAATTATTTCTCTTGAACCGCTTCATCAATCGATGGGAAAGTTCAAAATTATCTCGTAGTGATGGGGAATATACATTTTAAATTTCATGCTGATCGGACGCATGGTTTGGCAGCCAGAATTATTTAATTGTTTGAATCAGGTTTCTTTAAAAAATTTTAAAAAACATGGGTCAGTGTGAAGTTTCCGATAAAAGCGGGGCTATGTCTTGGTACCCAGTTATCACTGCCAGCATTTATAAGGTGGCAGTTCTAGTTATGTCTTATCACGTAACAACTACACAAGCACCACACAAAATACAAGAAACAAAACAAGTCCTGGTGAGGGTCTGCAATATCTGATTGCTCTTTTTCTTATCTTTTTTTGCTTTGTGAAATAACTTTGGCCGATATATTGAATTGAAAGTTTCAGACGTGGATAATCCATTTGATGCTTTTCATTTCACTTTTAAATAAATTCTCAGGACCTTGATTACTAGGTAAAAAAAAGTAAACCTTAACAAGTATGGAGACTGCGATGGTTCACGAGCAATGTACACGGTTCGCCTTTTTTATTTTTTGACCTGCGAGGGGATGCCACGGGCAAACTGGCGGGAATCGGGAAAAACGTAAATGATGAAAGTTGTAGTACTCGAAGAGCACTACTTGCATACCAACTTTCATTCGAAACAGTTGAAAACCCAAGGAGCTCGATGCCCCATTTATTGATTTTTTTGACATTTAAGTTCGTGACCTTGACCTTGGGACGAAAATGAAAAATCGAGCTCCGTGGGGCTATGCAGGTGCCATTGGGCAAACCAAATACCGAAACCCCTGCCAGATTTGACAAACCCCCTCGGCGAAGATGTAACTTGAAACCGGCTACCACCTAAAAACATTTTTTTGGTCGTCGCTCCGCCCATAATGGGCGCAGCATGCCCATTCTCAGAAAAACACAACTACATCATGATATATACCTCCCACCCAAATTTTATCAGGATCGGATCAAAACCCACGGAGCTATGCTCGGGACAGACAGACAGACACACACCCATAACGAATATAGTGGTCACTTACTGACCTGTGAATATATATATATTGTTGCGGGCCGGAGGTCCGGTGGCGAGGACGACCGCTAGGTGGGGAAAGTTACGTCGTCTCCCACCAGACTCCCGGAATTGTAGGCCGTCGCTCATGGATAATCCTGTGATGTGGCGGGTCACTTAACCAACCGTGGACGCCAATACCTCCACTGAGTAGCATAGAGTCTTTTTGTCTGGAACCAATTTACCTAATTAACCATGTGGTGTCGTCTACCGGGGAACCACGCCCTCGGTACGTCTTGCCCGAACCGGATCACTCTACCAACTACCTTTCCGGTTCGGATGCAGCCGAGCGGAACTACCAAGGACGTACCGGCTAGAATGAACAGATTATCGGGTATAAAAACCTGGCTAAACCCAGATCCGAACCATGCTGGACCAATGAAGGAAAAGAAGAAAATGAACTGGGAACATTTCTAATAATAATTTATTTACAATAAGGCGAGGAAAGTTATGTGGTCCAGGTAACAGGTTTATTAGGGATGTTATGCAGGGGAAGATGAGAGAGATGTAGTGCGACAATTTTACAGCAACTTATAAAGCAGACACAGAGCAGACTTATCGTGAGAATAATACAGGCAAGATTTACAAGGTTCAAATAACTTATACAGTTTCTACTTAATGGATGGTGACACACTTATACACACACTCGGACAAAATACACCCAGTTGAAGGCAAGGGACTTTTGTAGCCAGGGAAGGAGGGAGTTGAGGTCGCAGTTCTCGGTACCTGAGTTCGGGGGAAAGGGATGCTCCGTGGTGCGGCACCTGACAATGGTCCAAGGCAGCCAGGATCATTGGGTGTCTCCCGCGATGAGGCTGAGTCTTTGGGTCTCTCACTCTCTTACTCTCAACGAACGACCCCCAAATAACTCCTTGGATCCTCCACAGATCTTTCTTTAAACGATCCTGGTCTGGGACAGGATTCGGGCGGGCTTCCAAGCGTCTGTTGCAGTTTCGCTTCTTTTCCAGACCCCCCAAAGAACTCAAGACTCCAGCACAGAACGAACTGTCTCAGCAATCCACGAACTCTCCGAACTCCAAGTACTCCACCCTGAGGATGGTGTCGTAATTTATCCATCTCCCTCAGCGGGGAAGGGCCTTGGTGAAGCTGATGTCACTGTCCGCCTTGATTGGATGGGGCTTCCATGGGTCCGCCTTTTCTGGGCGGGATTTCGGCCATAACGGGAAGCCCGCCCCCTCCACACGTGCGGACTCGCCAAAAAGGAACTACTGTAAGAGGATTTTGCCTCGGACAGCGAGTCGCCGGTTAGGCGAGTAGGTGAACACGTGGTTGTTCAGCCCACATGCGAGTAGCAAGCGAGAGGAGGGGCAAGCAGGCAGAGTGTACCGTGGGTTGCCGTGGATTTGCCTTTGCAATGAAATGGAGTGGGGATATAAACATTTATTAATCTAACTAAAAAAAAACATCACAACGCACCCTTTTAATTTCCCACTAAACACAAGGAAGGGATCTGTCGATATATATATATATATATATACTTAATTGAATAACTGACTTGGGACACCTGTATGTTGTATGCATATGGTTCCTAGAACCGTAACAATATATATATATATATATATATTGTTATGGAAATGGCCCTTATTGGTCTACTAAATATAGGATTAGCTCATATCCCCCATTAAATGCATGTATAGATAGGTTGTTTGGTAAAAAGGACGTTATATGTGCGTCAGGAGGTGTAAAAGGCTGTTTTATGTTCGTACAGTGGTGGTGTGCCAAAGGCTCCCTCTTCTTCCTCTCCCCAGTGCCGTATATAAAGAGAGTCTGGCCAACTGGCTAGGCAGGCGCCATATTGCATCCCAGCCAGCGTGACGCTGGCTATGCGGGAGCATACGCGCGGTGCGATATGAACGGGCATTTTCCTTCTTCCACAAAAAGTAATGGGAGTTTCGACTTCAAATTTTGAGCTTTGCTCAAAAATAAGTCGCTCTACAAGATGGTGTATTCTGGATGCTAATAAACCCACCCAAAAATAACCGAGGTGGCATAATACCGCAAGTTGCATACTGAGGACGGACTAATCTATTTCTTGACTACAAGATTTCTTGCCTGAATCTATGGAAACCTGTGTATCGCACGAACCACAGAGGCTAGAAATCTAGTGCAAAATTGACCAGTTCAGCAAAGCCAACCATGGGTCGGAGAGCTCCTCAGGATGAATTAAAACAAACATGACCCAGAATTACAGAGTACAAGATTCATAAAACGCCAAAACGAAGAAGTACGGTAGACTGCTATAGATGGCCAGGACGGTAGACGGCTATAACAACAGCGGTTATAGCCGTCACCCGTCCAGAAAGGGTTTTACATCCAGTAAAAGTCAAAACCATATTCAGTTCTTTTCCGTATGACTTAACCCCTTCAGGACAGGAGGCAGCTATAACCTCCAGGCGGTTATGGCCACCTCCCGTCCTGAAGGGATTAATACGAACAACTGACACCAAGTTCAGTTCTACTTAATTTTTTCACACGCTCTCGTTGTCACGCTCTTGCTGCCGAGTTGACTGGCAGTACCAACTTTTGCCTGGCTGACACGGATCAAATTTTGCGCTTTGGAATAGATGTACAGACGCACAGTGAAAATCTTCGTTTTCTTCGAACGAAGAAAACGTAGCTTCGTTTTCAGATAGTGGCAGTGGGAATATCAACTGAGAAAGCGGACAGACGATGGACAAGTTTTTCAACCAGGTTATGCCCATTCAACTGGTCCTGCACCATCCTGAACTGCTTCTCTCCTTCTCTGAACATCTTGAAAGCCTCGTCACTGCAATGAGTCAAAGTGCCTTCTTTGACTCCTTCTTCTACTCCTTCAGTCTTGTTATTGCCTCACGACTGCACTGCGAAAGAGACATTCGGCGGTCCTCCGCGGCTTCCAGGCAAGTGGTGCAATGTGTCCAGGATTTGGAGATGGAGGAGATACAGTAGCCAGCCAGGTAATACAAGCTGCTCTCTTGGGCTTTGCGGAGAGGATCAGGAGGCAGCTCTCCAATCAAACAGCTGAATGTGTCCTCGTCACATTCATCTGGTGTCGCCGGTTTATCTTTCGGAGTGTCGAGGAAATCCACTAAAAATGATCAGTCATCCTCGAGATAATTACCGGCCGCGGGACACTTCAGAAATTGCGCCACCATTATGAGCTTCAGAGCCTGTCAGAATTCCAGCGCGTTTGGGACAGGATTCTTGAATCGGACGCACCCAAACAGGTTATCGAGGCAATCCTGCGTGAGTCTGGATGTGAGCACAAAGTGGTGTCCCCTGGCCAGCAGTTCTCTCTGAATGTCGAGGACAGACGAGGTCGATAATATGACGCCGGATTGCCACGGCTTCCATGATTTGCCACATTCTATCCCTCGGAATACCACCAGCGTCTCTTCAAGGTGCCGGATCGCCTTCTCGTAAGCACACGTATTCGCTTTACTGAGCGCGGTGGCGGGGTGACGGCTGGACATCAGGTCGAACCAGGTGTTTAAGAAAGTCCAAAAACGAGGCAGTCGTTAGCAACGCGTTGTCAAAACCTTCGTTTTCCACCAGGTAGTGTAGCCCAGCACTGACCGACTTACTGAAAAAATTCAATGCCTTTCCCACTTTCATTTTATCGAAATGGGCGGTGTTCAACACAATTTCCATGCCGAGATTGGGCATCAGTTTCAGATCGTCACTGACCTGACATGTCACCAGTTCCTTGATTGCCCCCAGGCTGACGACATTTGAAGGCAGATCATGCCTGCAGACGATATCAGCACCGAGCTTGAATTCGTTCCCATTCACCAGACCCGCCTTGACATTCTTGATCAGGTGCGGTACGTTGTACATGAAGTGTAGGAACCTGCCGTCAGCGCATGAGTGGGGAATTCGATTGACTGTCACTGCAGGCTTCAAACTAACCAGTCCGAAGTTCTTGAACATTGCTCGATTGGCAATACCCATGTCACATGTGACTGCGTTGACGTGGAGCCCAATGACATGAGCCCGCTGTACGATTTCAGTCTCAAGTGGCTGGAAGTTGGCTCCGTTTACCGAATTGCCCGTAAAATGATAGGAAATTGTTTGCTTCCATCTGGAGGTGATGCCAGCCAGCATGAATGGGCATGCGTTGCAGCGCCAACATGTCCTGGCAAAGTTACATTTCCGCGCAAACTACTGGATGATCTGTCAAACTGCAATCCCACTTCAATTGTCATTTTGTCCAGCGTTAGGCAGCACTCACGCTCCGGTTCCTTCATGGTAGCAACCTTCAGCTGGAGGAAGTCGAACACTTTATAAAGAATACCAGGTTCCATCGCAATAACCTCCATCTTCCGTCGTAATGAACGAAGCGATGGCAGCGGCTGGTGTTGCGACAACAGGACTTCGTAGTCGGTACTGCCACATGCAAAGCAGAGTTGCAGAGGCTTCTTGTAGGTTTCTGCTGACCACTTGTACCCCTTGTGCTGAGACGAGACAGCTTGTTGATCTGATCGAGGTTGAAAACTTTCTGGACAATGGGTAAAACCAATGTAAGAAAGCTACTTATGGCTAGTGGTGTGTATCGGATCGGATATATTGCAAATCTGGTCTTGACTACTTACGCATTAGTGAAATTTCGGCATCGGATTACGTCTCATTCTTTCGGATTCCGAGCTGTTTCAGCGCTCCGATCTGATCCGATCCGACAGGCATTCATTCAATCTGACTTTAACCTAGATACTCCGATCCGACGTCGGATGGGAACTGCAAACCGCCGCTACTTACCGCACAAAGGTTGGCATTGTCGTGTGGAGTCCAGTTCTCCCTTTTCACATTTACGGCCCAACGGCGACGTCTTTCCGGGTCCCTGGGGAAGTGGTGCATTTTCAAGCCTTGCCCAGGACACACAACACACCATTGTGTCATCAAAAAGTCAAAATCTGACGAGAAAACGTGAAAAGACGGCGAAAACAATTCTAATTTCGCTCCAAGATTCACTCGCGTTGAGTTTGGCTGCAACATGGCGCCAGCAACGCACGTGACCGGGTATTGACCAATCAGAGCGCAGCATGATCGAGACAATCGTTGGCCAGACTCTCTTTATTTTCGGTACTTCCTCTCCCCCATCCCGGGATAGGCCCCTCCCAGTCGGCTGAGGGGGTGTGGCCTGGAGAGAGGGGGTGTGGCCTGGAGAGAGAGGGTGTGGTCTGGAGAGAGAGGGTGTGGCCTGGAGAGAGGGGGTGTGGCCTGGAGAGAGGGGGTGTGGCCTGGAGAGAGTGGGTGTGCCCAAGGGGAGGAAGTGACGCGAGGGGAGGGTTTTTGGTCGGCCCCGCCGAGAGAGGCGTGCTCGTGGAACGAAAAGGAAACTGTAAAGGGAGAAAACGGTAGAGTGTGTGGAAATCGTCGCCGAGAGAAGGCGTGCTCGTGTGTCGACAGAGCAAGCAAAGACCTCAGGTTCTGGTTGAGTTTGGCAGTTTGGAAAACTGCAGGCTTTTGAGAGGCGAGCGTGGAAAGAAAAGGCAGTGGTGAATGGGCCGGGAGAGAACGCTCAACCTGAGGGTCGAGTCTGCCATCGGCCGAGAAAGAAAAGGCGATTCGACAGAGAGAGGAACTGAGAGGATGAAGCGGAAGTCGGGCTTCGAGGCGGGAAGGCAGGAGAGGAGATGCCGGAGCTTCTGACGGTCCTTGCTGACACCAACGGCGCGAAACGTTTGTCGATCCACCTGCGGAGCTCAGAACCTCGATTTGGGCCTTGTCTGGTGAACGGGCCAGGCCTGGATTTGTATGCTGAACCCTGGAGAGAGATCGGCTGAGGCCCATCGTTGATCTGGCGGACTTGTGCCATCGACATTGCGCGGGGCCGGAACGCGCTGAGGAGAGCGTGCGCACGCGGTGCCTTGAGGGAGCAAGAGTACGACGCCTCCATTTCGCCACGCGGCACGTTCGAGCGGGAGCTCAAATCCGTGGACATTCACCTGTTGCGAGCGACATTCGTGCTTCTGACGCCGTCCTCTCATCCATGAGACGTCACCAAGTACTCTGTCTTATCTTGCATGCATGCTGTTTGTCTGCACGTTGTTTAAGGCATATTTCGGTAGCGACCCCCTCGAAACTTTTAGTCCGTGGTTCCCGAGTTAAGAACGGGTTCAGGATTGTTAATAAAAACATTGTCATGAATTTTGCTTGTGTTGTGATCCCCGATGTTCCCCAATAAATCTGGTTAATTCGTATGAAGTTGCCACTATGGATTAATTTGTGTCGCGTCGAGGAACGATCCGTTCGATTGGCATATAACACCAAAAATGGTTTACAGACTGGCAGAAAACGCTCGGCATCTGACACAACCAGTCTGTAACCAGGGGTTCTATTTCCCCAACTGGCAAGGTACAAGGATTACGTTGGTATCGCGATTGACGGCGCGTGACCCGAGGCCTGTGCTGAGCCGGCTGGCGTTATAAACCCTGGAGACGGTGGTGGTGAGGATGGCGCCTCGGACCGGGTGAGAATCCCGCCACCCCGGATCCGCAACAATATACACTACCGGTTAAAAGTTTTAGAACACCCATATTGTTCAGCTTATACTGAAATTTAAGCAGTTCAAGTCCAGTGAATAACCTGAAATGGTACAAAACAAAGCGGTAAACTGCCAGAGGTTAAAAAAAGGTTTAGGTTATCAAATACTCAAAAATAATGTAAATTTCAGAGTTATTAAAAAAGGCCCTTTTCAGGGAACAAGTAATGGGTTCGCAACTGCAGCTGTTCTGCAGCAATGGAAGTAAATTAAGCCTTAAAAGTTGATGCAAACAATTCCTACAGGTGTCCCAACTTTTGTTGATAAGTTCCAAACCCTCTGTCTGTATAAAAGCAGTGTTGGAACAGACTGTGTTGCTGCACCCTCTGAAGCATTATTTGGACAATATTGCATTGCAGGAAGTACTATATTGCGATCATAATAGTGAGAAAAAGAGAATTAACCAAGACAGACAGACCATTATAACCCTTAAATGTGTAGGTTTTTGCTTTAGAGAAATTGCAAAGTAAGCCAAGGTGTCAGTGAGTACAGTTTCCTGCACCATCAAAAGGCACTTGGAAACTGGAGGAAACTCTGACAGGATGTCTGGCAGACCCAAAGCCACAACACAATCAGAAGACAAGTTCCTGAGAGTAAACAGCTCGTGTGATAGGCAGCTCACAGGACAGCAGCTTCAAGCACAGCTCAACACTGGTCGAAGTAAGGAAGTCTCAGTTTCAACTGTGAAGAGAAGACTTCGAGCTGCAGGTTTGACAGGTCGAGTGGCAGTAAGAAAGCCATTGCTAAGATAGAAAAACAAGAAAGAGAGGCTTGGCTGGGCCATGAAGCACCGCCAGTGGACTACTGAAAACTGGAAGAAGATCTTATGGACCGATTAATCAAAATTTGAAATCTTCGGTTCATCACGCAGGGTTTTTGTACACCGTCGAGTAGGCGAAAGGATGGTTCCTCAGTGTGTGACACCAACTGTCAAACATAGAGGAGGAGGCGTGATGATCTGGGGCTCTTTTGCTGGATGCAGAGTCGGCGACTTGCACAGAGTGATGCACCCTGAACCAAAAGGGCTACCACAGCATTTTGCAGCGCCATGCAATACCCTCTGGTCTATGCCTACTTGGTCAGGGGTTCATCCTACAGCAAGATAACGACCCCAAACATACCTCCAGGCGATGTCAGAACTACCTTGGAAGAAAAGAACATGACGGTAGTCTTCAAATCATGGAATGGCCAGCACAGTCTCCAGACTTAAAACCCATCGAGCTGGCTTGGGATGAACTGGACAGAAGGGTGAAACCAAAGCAACACATTTGTGGGAACTTCTGCAACAGTGTTGGGAATAACTTTCTGAACAATATTTGATTTCCATTGTAGAAAGAATGCCACGAGTATGTTCGGCTGTTATATTTGCACAAGTTGGCGACTTTGATGAGTCAAAAATTTGGATTAAATTTTGTACAACAAAACGATTCCATGATTTATTTTTGATATGCCATTGTTTATTAATTTGTTCTATGCTTTAATTTCAGACTACATTGAAACATTGAACTGCTTAAATTTCAGTAAAAACTGGAAAAATGGGGGTGTTCTAAAACTTTTGACCGGTGGTGTAGAAATGAAAATAAAATAAAATAAACTTCGTGTTTGCTTAATGGTTCGGGTGGTGGGCTTGGGATCTGAGGATCCATCCATCCATCCATTGGGAACAGACTTTGTGCAGAGCGTTGGTGATACCTAAGCAGTCTCCTTGGATATTGGACACAATCCTAGACAGGTCGCCACTCCGACGCAGGATACCAGCAAGCTGGCACTCATTTTGCCGACCTCGGAAGGATGATAGGCAGTCAACCCCACCTGGTATTAATTAAACAGCTGAGGGGGA